>NC_044566.1:63443314-63668314 GCF_007565055.1 Rhinopithecus roxellana
CCAGGGCTTCTGTCCTGCAGCAAGCGCTCAGGACCTGCAATGGGCATGCTGGGCGGCCTCTCCAGCAGGAGATCCCCAGTCCTGACCTTGCAATACCAGTGAACCCAGGGAGTCCCAAGTGCTCAAAATCAAGTAAATGTCTTGTGATTTAACATATCAGTTTTAGAAGAAAGGGCAGATTGCCACCTCCCTCCTCAAACTAGGGACCATAAATCGATCCATGGCCCTAATGAGGCTCTGCCTTAAATCTGCTAAAACTACCAGCCAAAACTCAAATTTACATTAGAGTTAAAGGGAAAAAAAAACTAAACCCCTGTAGAAATGGTCAAGTAACCGTGATTGAATCAACCCAAAGATTAAACATTAAAACAATGAAGTAGCAAGATATTAAAGAATAGAAATCTATGTACATCATGGTTCAAGGTTCTAAAATTACACAGAGACAAAGACTGGAATGGAAGGGGGATAGGTTTACAGATACATTTTTTATTTTTTAATTTTAATATTACTCTCTAATGTATGATTTGACTACCAGATAATTCAGCAAAAAAAAAAATCAATTATGCCTATAGATAAATATGTAAAGAATCCTTCTCTCTGATGCCAATGGAATTAGTGTGGGTCTGGCCCATAGTCTTTAATCTTTAATGAAGACACAAAAACCATCTTTAAGCTATTAGAAAAAAAAAGATTTAAAACCAGGAGCCAGAGAGAAAAGGACCCGCTCTGTATCACAGCGTCTCTCCACACCTCTCCACCCGGACAGTGCTCTCTCAGCATGCCTTATCAGCATGTAGCTACCAATATTTGTGACATATTACTGCAGAGTGAATGATGACTGGGGCATCTACAGGATTTCTAGGGTGTTTCTTTCTGCATAGGTACCTTTCTCCCTCCTACCCACAATTGACAAGTGCCCATCCACTCCAGCATTACAGATGCCACTAAATGGGAATTTTTCGTGGTCCTCCAGGTGAGCCTTCCCAGACTTTCCTTTTTCAGGATCTCCCCTCCTCTTCATGTCTAGCCATCTATCTGCTCTAACAGAGCCCACTACCCTGTGTCTTTCCCAAAAATAGTAAGGGAACGATTATTGGAAACCATAGGAAATGATATGCATGTAGATGAAAACTTTACAACTTAGACAAATAATCACTCAAAATCATCCTTACACTAAAAATGCAAAACTATACAATTTCTAGAAGAAACTATGGAAGAAAAGCTATGTGCCTTTGGGTTTGGTAATGAATTTTAACAAATGACACACAAGGTTGATATACACAAAAGAAATGACCATGTGGATTTCTTAATATTTACAGTTTATACTCTGGAAAAGACCTTGTTAAGGGAACAAAAAGACAAGCCACATATTGAAAAAAAAAATTGCAAAATACAGATCTGAGAAAGAACCTGTATTCAAAATATATAAAAAATTCTTGAAACTAAATAAGTTAAACAGCTCAGTTAAAAATGCACACAGTTCTGAACAGACACCTCACCAAAGATGATCTATGGATGGCAAGTAAACATACAAAAAGATGCTCAACGTACTAGAGAATTGAAAACCACAATGAGATAGCACAGCTGGTCTATATCTGTTAGAACTGCTAAACTCTAAAAAAATGACAAATTGCTGGAGGAAAAACAAGAACTCTTTTCATTGCTGGTGGAAGACAGTGTGTAAGACCAGAATATGCCACCCCAAAATATGATGGTAGGAAACCAGAATATGCCACCCCAAAATATGTCCCTTTGGCATAAGAATTATTCTGAGCTGATTACTTTGAAAAAAATGCTTAAAAAGGAAGTTCTGAAAACAGAGTATAAGTTACCCTTGTGTGAGGAAAATTTACATCTATAAAAGAAATCCCCATTTAAAAGATCTCTCTCTCTCTCTCTCTCTCTATCTCTCTCTCTCTCTCTCTCTCTCTCTCTCTCTCTTCCTCTCTCTCTCTCTCTTTCTCTCTCTCTCTCGGCACCAACCAAGAAGAGAAGGATGACTAAATCACTAAAGAGTCTTATCAACACAGAACACATGGAGTTAAGTCTGTATAAGAAAACTTACCCTTGTCTACCGTGCTTTTGCTTGTTACCTCCCCACTACTGAGCCTCAAATCTTCTTTCTTTAAGTTGAAGATAGCATTTACACTTGAATTGAAAGCCACCTGCTGGGGATTTACTCATTTTTCCCTGAGTATCTCCCATGTATCCATAAGTTATACATGTTTTTAAACTTGTCTACTTTTTTCTCATTTTAATCTGTAATTTGTTACAGAGGGTCCCATCTAAGAATTCCGTAAAAGTAGAGAGAAAATTATTTTTCCTCCCCTATTACAAGTTGGGCAGTTTTTCCCAAAGCTAAACAAGTCTCACCTTACAATCCAAAAATCACATTCATAAGTATTTTGATAGCTACTTTGATATTATTTCCAAACAAAAGTTAACAGGCAGTTATGTACAGAAGCCCTATTCATAATGACCAAAGGAAAAAAGGAATCAGAAAGTCTTACAACAGATGACTGTGTGGGAACCCACTCAGACATCAAGAGTTGTCATAGGGGCTGGGCACGGTGGCTCATGCCTGTAATCCCAGCACTTTGGGAGTCCGAGGCAGGTGGATCACGAGGTCAGGAGATTGAGACCATACTGGCTAACATGATGAAACCTCGTCTCTACTAAAAAAAAAAAAATACAAAAAAAATTAGCCGGGTGTGGTGGCGAGCACCTGTAGTCCAAGCTACTCAGGAGGCTGAGGCAGGAGAATGGCATAAATCTAGGAGGTGGAGCTTGCAGTGAGCCAAGATCATGCCACTGCACTCCAGCCTGGGCAACAGAGCAAGACTCTGTCTCAAAAAAAAAAAAAAAAAAAAGAGTTGTTATAAAGATTATTTAAATGAAAACATTTGAGATACTGAAGATAAAGAAAGAAATCTTACCAGAACTTACTTTATCTAATTATAGCAGAGCTCCCAGAAAATACAGCTGCCGTTAACCCCATCCAAGGAGTTTCTTTCAAATTCAGCTGCCAGGAAGACAGCCTACTCATTCCCATTAGCACTGATAAATGAAAATGAAATCGTAAGCTCCCAAATGACTGAACAGACCCACTCTTGGCTGAGGGGATCCCAGGGTGACTTTCAAAACTGAGTTCTCAGATTTACAGAGGGTCCCATCTTAGAATTCTGTAAAGGTAGAAAGAAAATCATTTTTCCTCCCCTATTACAAGTTGGGCAGGATGGGATGACAGGGGTCAGATACATCTCGTTTTACCCCCTCCTTTGCTAACCATGATGAGGCTTTCTTCCCTAAGGATTTAACAGAAACAAGCCTTTCAAAAGACTCCACCACTGATTTCAACCAACTGCCTGAAGCTGCCTCTCCTCTCTTGCCTGATAAGAGACCACCCATGATGGAGAGGTTCTGACAGCGTACACAGGATGCACAGAGTGAATTTTCATATCCTCTGCTTCACCTTTTAATGTCAGAGGGCTGAAAACTCCACCCTGGGATCATGCTAACACTGCCATTTTTTTGTACATTGGACCCATGAAGGAGCAAGAAACTCAATTGTGCATGCATGCATTTCTCCTTTCAGAAATATGCATGACTCCTCCTAGAGCTTATTAAATATGTGTATTTGGCCATGCCACTCAGTATAAATTACTATTTCCTTTACCTCTCCCTTGAAGTGTCTGTTTCTGACTTCTGGCTGGAGGTTATGCTTCCTAGCCTGTCAGGACTATCCTGCAGGCTGCAACCCTTTATAGGAAATAAATCTCTCACTGGGTGCAGTGGCTCATGCCTGTAATCAAAGCACTTTGGGAAGCCGAGGTGGGTGGATCACCTGAGACCAATAGATCGAGACCATCCTGGCCAACATGGTGAAATCCCATCTCTACTAAAAATACAAAAATTAGCTGGGCATGGTGGCGCATGCCTGTAGTCCCAGCTACTAGGGAGGATGAGGCGGGATAATCGCTTGAACCTGGGAGGTGCAGTCTGCAGTGAGCCAAGATCACTCCACTGTACTCCAGCCTTGGCAACAAGAGTGAAACTCTGACTCAAAAAAACAAAAACATAATGAAATCTCTCCGAATTTATGTAGCTCATCATTCTTCATTTGACAGCATTAAAAAGTTCAAAAAGACTTTCCATACTCTCCCACAGAAGCCCTAGAAATCTTCATTTTGTTAATCATTTTGGATGCCTGAGAACTTGTAATCCAATGAGTAGAAATGTTGGTACCCCATTTATGGCTGTCATCCTGCCAGTTCTCAGGAGTTTGTATAAGTCTGAATCTGCAAGTGTCTCATCCCATAAGGACCCTTGTCTCTTTCTCTGTTGCCTTTGCCCACTGGCTCTGGCAACAGGGGTTTTTCTTTCTCCTTGGCTATCTTTGGATATAGGGGCTCCCTCTTCTGTGCCACCTTAGGAAATGCCTTTTGCATGCATGGCTAAGTCATTAAAAAGCCTACAGTTTGAGTAACATTTTGAGTGAGTACTCTCTGAAGCTGGGTTGGAATCTCAGGCTTCTTTGTCTGAAAGGTAACTCTTGGGCTAGAAGTTTCTTATCCTAGCTTTGGTTTTGAGGCCTCTGTGTTCTCCTCTTGGGTTGGAAGTTATTCCTGGCTTTTCGTTTCAGGTGTCTCTGTGATCTTGCTCTTGCTCCTTTCATGGGAACTTCTCAGTTGACTAAATTCTCCCTTCTCAAACCTCTGCTGACTGTGTGTTCCACCAATATGAACTAATTCTGTCTACTTCCTTTCCTGTTTGCAAGACTTTACCAAGAATTATTTAGAACTTTAATGTTTCTTTTGAGAAAATTTTGATCTTCCAAATTGCCTCCTTTAGACCTTTCCTTTCCTAATTGAGTCTCTCAACTCCCTATAATCACTGAAACTTTAGGCACCACACTCCATGCCTTGGAGGCTGTCAATATGCTCAAGGATCTGCAAAAGCAAACACCTGAGGCTGAAAAATAAAATAGAAAGAAAAGCCACAAAATTTAATTCTCAGCTTCATAAGATTATATGTCAAAAGAAAATCTTGAAAATCTTAAAAATCTCCAAAAATATTGGTGAGAAAAAACTTTAGCCCTCATATGAAGAAGATAAAAACTTGTTCCATTTTCCAGAAACACAGTTATAATACAAACATCAAATGGGGTAAAGACAAAAACAAAGTCTTCCACATAAACTAGTGAATTTTGTATTATTGTAATCACATTAGTCAGTGTTCCCCAGAAAGGCACAATCCATAGGATATATGTAGATAGACAGATGAAGAAGGTTCACATAATTATGGAGGCTGAGAAAGTCCACCATAGGCTGTCTCCAAGTTGGGGAACCAGGAAAGCTGGTAGCATTGCTCAGTCCATGTCCAAAGGACTCAGAATCAGTTAAGCCAATGGTGTAACTCTCATTCTGAGGCCAAAGGCCTGAGACCCTGAAGTTCTGATGTCAAAGGCAAGAGAAGGATGTTTCAGTTTCACAAGGAGATAATTCACCTTTCCTCTTCCTTTTTGTTCTATCTGGGCTCTCAAGCAATTGGATGCTGCCTGTATTAGTCCATTTTTGTACTGCTAGGAAGAAGTACCTGAGTCTGAGCAATTTATAAAGAACAAAGAGGGGTTTTTTTTTGGTTTTTAGTTTTTTTGTTTTTTTTTTTTTTTGAGACGGAGTCTCACTCTGTCGCCCAGGCTGGAGTGCAGTGGTTCAATCTCCGCTCACTGCAAGCTCCGCTGCCTCCCGGGTTAATGCCATTCTGCTGCCTCAGCCTCCCTAGAAGCTGGGACTACAAGCACCCACCACCACGCCTGGCTAATTTTTTGTGTTTTCAGTAGAGACGGGGTTTCACCGTGTTCGCCAGGATGGTCCTGATCTCCTGACCTTGTGATCCCCCCACCTCGGCCTCCCAAAGTGCTGGGATTACAGGTGTGAGCCACCGTGCCCGGCCAACAAACAAGTTTCTATTCTCCTTGAGTGCTTACAAGAAGCTAATATTATACTTACTAGATAATTAGAATCAAATCTATAAGCTTTAAGATTTTAAGTCGTCATTCTTATGAAAAACATTATTTCCCTTTTTTTTGGTGAAAAGATATACATCTATTTAGAATCAGCCAGCTGGACTCAGTTTAGATGATCCCAAGTTTGTTGGCAACATCCAAAGCATTGTAATCAGGAGCCAGTTGAACATATGCCTTCTTCTCTCCATCAGGCCGAATCAGGATGTTGACCGTGGCCACATCCATGTCCCAGAGCTTCTTCACAGTCTGTTTGATCTGGTGCTTTTTGGCTTTAACATCGACAGTGAACACAAGCGTGTTGTTGTCTTCTGTCTTCTTCATGGCTGACTCAGTGGTCAGTGGAAACTTGATGATAGCATGGTGGTCAAGCTTGTTTCTCTGGGGGGCACTCTTCCTAGGATATCTGGGCTGCCTCCGGAGTCGCAGTGTCTTGGGATGCTGGAAGGTGGGGGAGGTGTAGATCTTTTTTGGGGGCTATGGACACATTTCAACACTGCCTTCTTGGCCTTTAAAGCCTTTGCTTTGGCTTCGGCTTTAGGAGGGGCAGGAGCTTCCTTCTTCACTTTTGGTACCATCTTGTGAAAAGCGAAAAACATTATTTCAATAATAAGTTTTTTACAGTAAATCTGCCTAATAGTAGTTTCCAAAATACTTTTGGTAATTTTTAACCTTAAAATTAAGCTAAGTAAAATATTTCCATTAAATATCTAGATCATTTATAAACAAGATACAATACTAAAACATTAATTACTGAACATAAGTAATTCAAGTTTATATACTTTTGGCTTCTTATTTTTACAGAGAAACTAGATATTTTGGCCTGTTAATAAACATGTTTTTGCCTACCACACTGAGAAATTGAGACGGAGTGACACTCAGTCTCAAAAAAAAAAAAAAAGAAGAAGAAGAAAAAAGAAATCTCTTTCTCTTAAGCTAACTCTTTTTTTTTTTTTTTTTTTTTTTTTTTTGAGACAGAGTCTCGCTCTGTCACCCAGGCTGGAGTGCAGTGGTGCAATCTCAGCTCACTGCAAGCTCTGCCTCCTGGGTTGATGCCTTTCTCCTGCCTCAGCCTCCCGAGTAGCTGGGACTACAGGTGCCTGCCACCACGCCGGCTAATTTCTTGTATTTTTTAGTAGAAATGGGGTTTCACCGTGTTAGCCAGGGTGGTCTTGGTCTCCTGACCTCGTGATCTGCCCATCTCGGCCTCCCAAAGTGCTGGGATTACAGGCATGAGCCACCACGCCCAGCCTCCATATCTTTTTTTTTTTTTTTTTTTTTTGAGACAGAGCCTATATCCGTCGCCCAGGCTGGAGGGCAGTGGTGCGATCTCGACTCACTGCAATCTCCGCCTCCCGGGTTCACTCCATTCTCCTGCCGAGTAGCTGGGACTACAGGCGCCCGCCACAACGCCCGGCTAATTTTTTGTGTTTTTGGTAGAGACGGGGTTTCACCGGGTTAGCCAGGATGGTCTCGATCTCCTGATCTCGTGATCCGCCCGCCTCGGCCTCCCAAAGTGCTGGGATTACAGGCGTGAGCCACCGCGCCCGGTCCAAATCTTTTTTTTTTTTTGAGACCGAGTCTCCTTCTGTCGCCCCAGGCTGGAGTGCAGTGGCCGGATCTCAGCTCACTGCAAGCTCCGCCTCCTGGGTTTACACCATTCTCCTGCCTCAGCCTCCCTAGTAGCTGGGACTACAGGCGCCGCCACCTCGCCTGGCTAGTGTTTTGTATTTTTTTTTTTAGTAAAGACAGGGTTTCACCGTGTTAGCCAGGATGGTCTCGATCTCCTGACCTCGTGATCCACCCGTCTTGGCCTCCCAAAGTGCTGGGATTACAGGTTTGAGCCACCGTGCCTGGCAAACTCTTAAGCTATCTCTAACTCACAAAAATTTAGTAGATTATGTTTTTGTAAACAGAAATGGAGCATTTATCTTTTTTCCCCACCTGATTTCTCTAGAATTTTGAAATTCTTACTGAATACTCTTACTTTTAGGACAATATAGTTGTTAGCAAAAGTCCAGTAAGTATCTGTTCACCTTGTAACAGGACAGAATTGGAAACTTTGGTTATATTATCAAGGCTTTTACTGAAATATCATATTTAGGAAGTGTACCTTAGACCAGTTATGACAAGCAATTGTAAGGAACTAAGGTTGACTTTTATGGAGCCAATGCTTACAAAGCACTCTGAGAAAAGCCAGTCTGATACCTGAATTTTGGGGTTCACAACCTTACAGATTAGTAAGGAAGGTCATTTCCTTGTAGGCCCAGGAATTTGGGGCTATTTTGAGGGCCTCAAGCAGAGAGGAATTCACACAAAGCTATAAGGACTGCAGCTGAAATTTGAAAGTATGTTCTTGGCTTGGCTTTTAGCTTCAATAAGGCCTTTAAAAGTCCAACCTGAGATTCTGTAAGAAAACTTGCAGCAACGAAGCTTGAAAGCACCTGTGTGGTCAGCTCTTGTTCTTGCTGCACTTACATAAATGATCAGGCAAAATCTAACAAAGCTAGACTTATTTTTGAAACAAGAATAATCTTACTCTGATTATCTATGATCAAAAATGATGGTTGCTACAGAGATAAATTTTGTTTCAATGGAAAACTATAAGTCAGATGGGCATGATGGCACATGCCTATAATTCCAGCACTTTGGGAGGCCAGGAGTTCAAGACCAGCCTGGGCAACATGGTGAAACCTCGTGTCTACTAAAAATAAAAAAATTAGATGGGCATGATGGCATGTGCCTATAGTCCCAGCTAATCAGGAGGCTGAGGAGGGAGGATCACTTGTACCCAGGAGGTAGAGGTTACAGTGAGCTGAGATTGCATCTTTGCACTCCAGCCTGGGAGACAGAGCCAGACCCTGTCTCAAAAAAAACTTTTTTGAGGAAAACTATACGTAACGTAAATGACGAGTAGATGGGTGCAGCAAATCAACATGGCACATGTATACCTACTTAATAAACCTGCACGTTGTGCACATGTACCCTAGAACTTAAAGTATAATAAAAAATTTAAATAAAAGGAAATCTATAGCCCTTGCGGGTTATCAGATTCTAGTCTAGTTTCTTGTCTTTGGGCTAGTTTTACCTGTTTGTAAACTGGATCCTGTCATCTGATGAATTTTGTCCTACAATGATACTTGTGGAATAAGAAGCCAAATATTGTCTCTCCTATTAATGTATCTATTGTCAGTTAATTTGAAGGTCTCCAACCCTGGAACAAAGTTAGAAGGGGAAGATTTTGCTCCCCCAAATGCATAACAAAACTGTGGTACAGGCCGGGCACGGTGGCTCAAGCCTGTAATCCCAGCACTTTGGGAGGCCGAGACGGGCGAATCACGAGGTCAGGAGATCGAAACCATCCTGGCTAACACGGTGAAACCCCGTCTCTACTAAAAATACAAAAAAATTAGCTGGGCGAGGTGGCGGGCGCCTGTAGTCCCAGCTACTCGGGAGGCTGAGGCAGGAGAATGGCATGAACCCGGGAGGCGGAGCTTGCAGTGAGCTGAGATCCGGCCACTGCACTCCAGCCCGGGCGACAGAGCGAGACTCCGTCTCAAAAAAAAAAAAAAAAAAAAACTGTGGTACATTCATGCAATGGAATACTATTTAGCCGTAGAAAAGAACAAGCTATCAACTCACACAAAGACATGAGTGAATCTTGCATGCACATTGCTAAGTGGAAGAAGACAGTCTGAGGAGAATACACACAGTGTGACCTCATTTAATGAGACACTGCAGAAGGCAGACTACACAGATGGGAAGCCATTGGCTCCATGGGGTGGGGGTTTGAAGCATTCCATAGGATACTTTAATAGCGGGATACCTACCACAATGCATTGGTCAAAACATGCAGAATTTTACAACCAAATGGGTAAATCAAATTCTATTCAAATTAAATAAAATTACTGAGGATGTAGAGTATCCCAGGACAGAATACATCATGTGAAAAATAATTTAACTATGCTACAAATTACTATGGTTTGGATGTTGTTTGTCCCTGCAAAAACTCGTGTTGAAATTTGACCCCCAATGTGGCAGTGTGGGGCGGTGGGGCCTAGTGGAAGGTGTTTGGGTCATGGGGACGGATCCCTCATGAATAGATTAACGTCCTCCGTGGGGATGAGTGAGTTCTGCTCTCACAGGAATGGATTAATTCCTGCAGGAGTAGGTAGTTAACAAGAGTCTGGGTTCCTTGGCTTCCCTCTTGCTTTCGTTCTTGCTATGTGATCTCTGGTGCACCCCTTGCTCCCCTTCCACTTTCCACCATGAGGTGAAAAAGGCTGGGACTCCACCAGATGCAACTGCCCAATCTTAGACATTCCAGCCACCAGTATTGTGAGCCAAAGGACCTTTTTTACTTATAAATTACCCAGCCTCAGGTATTCTGTTACAGAAGCACAAAACAGACAAAGCCACAAATGTAGGAAAAAACTCACTGAAGGTGTAGGGAAAATGGTGTTGACCTAAGTCACTTTGAAAGTGAATAGAATCCATATGCTGAAGGCAAACGAACTATACTTCATCACTGGATTCTATTTTATCAAGTTCTTTCCAACAGAAGCAATTGTGAACAATTGTAAAACCACAGTATCTGTGTCTGGAATAAAACAATGACTTACATAAGTCGCAGATGGTAGGAGCCAGGTCTCTCACTGTTGAAGTGGGAGGTTACAAATTAGCAAGGGGAGAAGGCTAGAATGATTCATGTGATAGTAGATCAGAGGTGGAGACATGAACGTAAGCTTACGTTTAGTTTAATATGGATACACAGTTCTACATAGAAAACTTTATAATTAGGTGTGTATAGGTAGGTTAGACACACACATATACTTCCTAGCAGTGCTAATGAGGAACAAGTGCTCATTCAACAATGTGCTCATTCAGCAGCCAGATGTAAGTTTTCCTACCATTCTGAAAGGAATCAGGCTCTTTGAAGAAATGTCTGATACTAGAACTGGGACAATAAATATAGGAGTCGGGATAATCTTGAAGTATCAGAAAGTAAGTAAGTACTAAAAAAAAATAAAATAAAATATATCAAAGAAAAAGAATAGCCAATAAAAACAGCTACCGATGGCCAACACAGGAATGAATTGTAGTGTTGAATAATAACTAAAGCTGAAAGTAATTATCTAGGTGTCTGTATTTGTATACACAGGAGAATAAGAAAACGGAGTTGCATAGAAATCTCCTTTGCAAAAGAATTCCAAGTAATTGATGTAGACACTCAGCCATCAGTAATGTGGAGCCAACTCCTCACTCCGTAAGTGTGGGCTCCGTACAGTGACTTGCTCCAAAAGAACACATGCAGTATGGGCAAGGAGGAAAAATAACTTCACAGTGGAGAAACCTGACAAACAGTAGCTCTGCCAAATGATCCCAGTGAACATCAAAGGTGACAGTTCACCTTGAGAACATGCAGTGACAATGGGGGACATTCTACAAAATTCCTGACCAATCCTCCTCAGTACTATCAAGGTCATCATGACATGGAAAGCCTGACGCACTGTCACAGCCAGGAAGAGACCACAGGGACATGAAGACTACATGTCATGTGGGATTCTGGATGGGATCCTGGGTCACAGTAAGACAGAACACTTGCAGTGTTTGAAGTGACAAAGGCTTCTGTGACAAAAAAGCAGGGAAAGGGATTTTTTTTAAAAAAGCAAACAACAACAACAAAAACCCCACAAAAAAGCAAACAACAAACAAACAAAAAACAGAGGAGGAAGTCGGCTGTGACTACTTCCAAGAAGGGACTCAAAGAGGCAACTGGAAATTTTATTCACTTTTCAACTGTGGGTTTTCCAGCCTACTTCCTTTCTAACGTATATTACTTTGTTTTTGGTTCATGAAGTTATCCCTTTCTGTTTTCTGGAACAGCTATGTGTTTTCTTTATCTATCATCTATCTACCTGCCTATCATCTATCTATTTACTATCTATCTTTTCTACCTTTCACTATCAAGAGCTTGGGTCAAGCAGGATAGAATTGCAGTGTATGTTCACTCTACCATTTAAAACAAGAGGTCTCATAGGCATTCTCCATATCACAAACCTGAGCTTTCTAAAACAGGGTGTGGCAAACTACCATGCATGGCCCATGTCTGACGCAGTCTGCATTTGTAAGTAAAGTTTTACTGGGACACAGACACATACATGTGTTATATGACGTCTCTGGCTGCTTTCATGGTACAATGGAAGAGCTGAGTCATTGAGAGAGAGAGAGACCATAAGGCTTGGAAAACTTAAAATATTTAACATTTAGCCCTTTGCAGAAAATATTTGCTGACTCTTGTTTTAAAAGATCTCTGTTTATAATGCTACCCATTGCCTTCTGGATATAATCACAGCTCTTTACCACAATCGACACAACTTCAGCCCTGCTTCTACATCCAGCCTCATCTATTATTTCTGCTACTCCTCTTTATTTTCCTTCTGGCCATGGTGATGGATTGTCAGCTTCCCAGATGTGCGAGAATCTCTCCTCCCTTCCCGACATTCTCATGCTGTCCGTCTGCCTCTCAAGCACTTCCTGTCTCATCTGTCATGACAGATCTCTTCTTCATTCTTTAAGATGCAGCCCCTTTGCTCCTTCCTTAAGGATGCCTGTCTGACTCTATTTTGGGTAACATGTTCCTTCTGCATCTCCCAGAGCCACCCTGTGTGTGTCAGCTGCGGCATTTCTTTGCATCTCTGTGTCACATATCACCAAATCTGCCTAAGCTTGCGTCAGTCACTGCATGACAACTTCAGACTCCACCAGCATTGTCCCCACTAACCACGAGGCTTAGACATTTGTCCACTATGCTCGGGGTTGTGGGGTGGTAGCAGTAACCAGCTGGTGAGCATCATTTCTTACATCAGAATCAAATCTGTAAATCTCTGCCATTCATACGTATTTGGAGTTTAAAATTAGCATAAAGATTTTCCTTAAAATAAGAACAAATTACTTGAGTAGGCTTTTGGAATGTATGATATTTTCACTGGTTCATTTCTGTGTTCAGCATTGCCACATGAATCTAAACACGACTCTACTCTTAGCAGCTGTGTGACCCTGGGAAAGTCACTCAATCTCCCTCAGCTAACTTTTGTTGTGTGAGTAATGAGAAGAGAGTTGTGATTTGTATTTAGTGAATAATAACAAACAAAAGGCATTCAGCTTTCTGGAAGCTGGTATGTAGTAGATCCTCATGAAATACTAGCTCTGTTGATAAAACTAGACCGAAAGAAGCTTTCAAAGTCAACAACAGTATCATCCAGTGAACGACGTAGATGAGAAGCTGCTGCTGCAGCCTGCAGCTCCTGGAGGCCGGTTTTGTCCATGATTTAGCAGGAATGCACTACCTTTCCATGAGGAGACAGTGCCCACAGAAACCAAGGCCATTCTTTGAAGACAAACATGTTTTAATAGTCTTTACATTATGTAATAGTGTAATATAAATAATAATTTATTATTAATAATACTGTTAAATTATTTACATTATTATGTTATGACTTTTGTACAGACCTTTACACGCAGGTATTCTGAAGTTGGTGGTCTGTGAGTGGCATCGAGTGATGACTGACACTCTGATCTGGGATAGAACAACATGTACCCCTGTAGATTGCTGAATTTCAGGGCATCACCACCTTTTTTCAAGAGTGTCTTTTCCTGTCCTCTAGAGTTTTGCCCACTTAAGCAATGGTTTTGCTGTAATAAAGAATTACACTATTGGCCAGGCGCGGTGGCTCAAGCCTGTAATCCCAGCACTTTGGGAGGCCGAAACGGTCGGATCACGAGGTCAGGAGATCAAGACCATCATGGCTAACACAGTGAAATCCCGTCTCTACTAAAAATACAAAAAAAATTAGCCAGGCACGGTGGCGGGCACCTGTAGTCCCAGCCTGAGGCAGGAGAATGGCGTGAACCCAGGAAGCAGAGCTTGCAGTGAGTGGAGACTGCACCACTGCACTCCAGCCTGGGCGATAGAGCAAGACTCCGTCTCAAAAAAAAAAAAAAGAATTACACTGTTTATCAAAATATTACTTTGAAGAACACTGGTTCACATAGTTCAAGTTTTCTTAAACTATCAGGCCCATAGCTAATGCCAGTGGCTCCAAGGATGAGAAGGTAAAAAGGCCTTTTTCTTTTTTTTTTTTTTTTTCTTTTTGGCCAAGACACAAAAACACATTTCAAACTTTACTGTCTCATGCTACTCCCTGAAAAATTAAAAGTGAACATACTCCCCTTCCAGCCCAAACACAGCTAATAAATAACCAAGATCTCCTGCAGGTGCCTTTGCCTTGGCTCTGTGAGCCTGGAGTTGCTGGCTTGCACTGGGCAGCAGGCAGCAGAGCTGGTCCCATTTCTCCATGTTTTCCCCACTCTGTGGGGGACACAGGCACATTGAACAACCTGGGTCCTGGCCTGGCACTGGCTGGGAAGCTATTTGATGTCAGGCTCAATGTGGACTTCTGAGTTGAAAAGAGAGTATGGGTCACCCAGCCCCACTTACTCATTTTACCAAGAATGAAAATGGGGATCTATTCCAGACATGAAAGTACACATTGTAAGACTATGCAAGCTCGCCACACTTGTATACACTCAGCACACACTTACTGAGTGCCCAGCATGAGAGGGGCTCTAGTTCCCGGGGTCCCACCCTCCACAGAGGACAGCAGCACCTCGAGGGACAGATGTGCAAAGAGCAAAGTGGGGGCCCTTCTGCTGGAGAGGTGGCCTGGGAGGATCCTTAGAAGAAATGACAGCTGAGCTCTTCTCTGAAGGGTTAAGCTGAATTACTTGAAGCTTAGGGTGATGGGGTGTCCAGGGAAGTGGAGCCTGTGAGCCAAAAGTATGAGCATATGACTTGTCCAGAGAAGTGTAACAAGTTCCATGTTGTTTCTACATGAAATCTGAACAGGAGTCACCAAAGGAAAGAGCAGGATCCTGGAGCCAGGGCCTTGGATTTCACCCGCTGGCAATGGTAATGTTTACTGGGAATTTTGGGGGGCAAAACGTGAAAGTGTTTCCTCTTAGCTCCAACTCTCTATCTCTCTGTCTCTTTCTGTCTCTCTCTCTCTCTCCCTTATCTTTAATTTTTGTATTATCTGAAGAAAACACAGATGTCTCAGACGTGGGGAGTAGCAGTCTTCCTCTTTCTGGATGACTTCAGGTGAGCACTTTGGCCTCTGTGAGTTTATTTACAATAATTCACTAATCTTGCAAAAAAAAAACAAAACAAAACAAAAAATCATGGTAGCAGAGGTTAGAGAATCTCCTAGTATTTCTTCTGATACTTTGAATTTATGATTAATATGTTTAATCTTCATCTTCTGAAAAGTCACCAGTTGCATAGTGAGGACCATAAAGGGAGTCTGTTTCTGTGGTTTGTGGCTTCAACAGTCGGTGGTTTTGCAGCAACAGCATTGCATGTGGGTTTTAGGCTGATGATGCTCAACAGTGGACAATTCTCTTCACCTGCCTGGGCCCCACTGCCCACCCTTCCATACAGTGCAGGGTCACAGCTGAGCTCTCCGAGACACCTCGCAGGATCTCAGCTTCTGAACTGCCAAGTGTCTTCCAGGTGAAGGCTTGGTCTCATAGACTTTGTGACTTCCTCCAAGTAACACTTGGTTTTTTGACCTAACCCTGGTATTTGTGTGACATGTGTGTGAATGTGCTCCCTGTGGCAGCGCTAAGGACTCAGTCATCACAGATGCCTAAAGGCAAACGCAGTGTGCGTTTTTCCAACATCTCCAGTCTTGTATTATTTTTACCCATCAGCCCATTTGAAAAAAGGAAAAAAAAGGCTTCCTGTTTGCAGGGGCCATTGAAAATAATATGCTGAGAATGGATAAGGCTCAAGGACAGTATCTCCAGCTAGTTGCACTTTCCATGAACTTCAGTAGTCAAGGATACTATCTCTAGTTGAACTTTTAATGAACTCTAGTAGGCGCCAAGAAGGCAGACAAAATAAGAAAGAACTTAGAAACAAAGAACTAAGCAGTAGGTTATATTTGGGTGCAGAAAGTTTGTTTTGTATTATGTCATTTTTGCTGACGTGGGATTTGTGGGGTATAAATAAAGTGAGGCGGAGGCCCTAGGGGCGGCCGCCATGTTCTCTGTTTGTCTTTGTCTTTCGTGTCTGTGTCTGTTCATTCTCCACTACCCCCGGCACGGGCCCCAAGACCTGTTAGAATTAAATCCCCTCTGGAAATAATGGGTATTTTTAAAATCGTTCTTTTTTTTATGGTCACATTTGCTCCCAGTTCCTGCCAGCATCCACTAGAGGGCAGACACACCCGTGTGTATTTGTGCGGCGCTTGCAGAGTGGTAATAAGAACAGTGCGTGCCAGGATCCACTAGGGGGCAGAGACACCCCTGTGTATTTTTGCCGCTTGCTGAGTGGTAATAAGAACAGTGCCTGCCAGCATCCACTAGAGGGCAGGCACACCCGTGTGTATTTGTGTGGCTCTTGCTGAGTGGTAATAAAAACAGACACCCTGCCCTCCCGGAGCCAACCTCCAGTGCCCAGGCCAGCGGCACCAAGTAAGAAAACCTCGGTTTCCATATCTGCATCAGCTACACAGCGCTCTCACACCAGAGGCATCAGCCAGTTCTCTCAGTTAGGGACAGAAACAAAATATGTCCTCACTACTTTTTGAACATACCATGTTATCTAATGTTTTAACTTAATTGAATGAATAAACTCCCTATGCATCTGGACACATGCATGGAAAATTCACAAACACAAAAACACAAAATAGAGTATTTTGCCAAGAGAAAATTCCTTTGATATGTAAATTTCACTTTTTTCTATCTTTTGGTGATTTTAATGTAATGAAATTGAGAAGTCCGTGCCTCTAAAAGACTTTTTAAAGAGCATGGTATTTCTCCATTTTGAAATAAAATGGTAAAATATCTTCTACTATAGATAGAAGTTAATTGGCTGAGAGTAATAAACAGAAGATTAAAAAATGACTTTTATCCCCTGCTATTTTGTCAAGGGCTACAGTGAATTACACACCCTGGCTTGGGTTTGCACACTACGTGCTAGAAGCCAGCAGTCATGCAAGCCATGCTCTCCCACACTTAGAAAAAAAGCCCATGAGGGCTGGGCGCGGTGGCTCAAGCCTGTAATCCCAGCACTTTGGGAGGCCGAGACGGGTGGATCACGAGGTCAGGAGATCGAGACCATCCTGGCTAACACGGTGAAACCCCGTCTCTACTAAAAAAATACAAAAAATTAGCCAGGCGTGGTTGCAGACGCCTGTAGTCCCAGCTACTCGGGAGGCTGAGGCAGGAGAATGGCGTGAACCCGGGAGGCGGAGCTTGCAGTGAGCTGAGATCCGGCCACTGCACTCCAGCCTGGGCCACAGAGCGAGACTCCGTCTCAAAAAAAAAAAAGAAAAGAAAAGAAGCCCGTGAGAAAGAGCTCCATCAAGTTCACACAGAATGACCTCCAGCAAGACCTGGAAAATGTTCAGTTCCACAAAATACCTGTGTCCAAATCCTTTCAGCGCACAGCTCTGGCATCAGGTTCCTGTGAGGACAGACCCTGAGACGGATTTCTGGTTGGAGGCTGCTGCCAGAGAAGACAATGTGACCACAGATGGCTCATGCTGCTCCCACGCTGCAGGGACCAGTGACTTGGGGGGTCCTGCTCGCTGTCCTGTTGGGGAACTGCAGAGATTCACCTCAGCTGGGTGGACTCTACTGTGTCTCCTGTCAAGAAGCTCCTCAGCTTACCTTGGTTTTTCCTTTTTAAAACTCTCTGGTGTTTTCCTCTCCAGTGGGGGCTGCATCTCACCTTAGAAGAAAAGATTTTCCAACTAGAGGCTGTCTTGGTAGCTGGTCCAGAGGAAGGTCTCCTCTCTCTGGAGTGAGGTCCAGCTAAGTAACTCCAGCCAGAACTCTCACTGAGTGGGGCTGGATCTGCCCTGTTCTCCTCCCATCCTGGTGCTAACTGTGGAAACCCCTCCATGCACCATGCAAAGTCCTGCATCTCGGACTGTAAAATGGCAAAAGCCGAATTTAAAATAGATTGACTCTATTGACTCTATGAGGAAAAGGAAGTTCTGAGGTAGACAATTGGTAAGCAAGCAATTATGTGTAACTTGTTAGAACAAGTGTTTTTTATTTGTTTTTTATTTGTCTCACTGATTATTTTCTGTTTAACAGGTTGGTTAAGAGCCAGAGGGAAAGAAAGCTGGCTGGGAATTGAGAGGCATGAGGTCACCTGAGTCCCAACATTTCCATGTAAACAATGATGTGAGGTGGGCTGGTGGCAGGAGTCCCTGGAAATTCTCACAACCTCAGCTTTTAACTTCTGTAACATATTATGTCATTTATGATCTCTTTAACAAATAACTTTTTTTCCAATTAAAAAAGTGTATAATCTCTTTGGAGGATCTTTGGTAAATATGAGTCGTAAAAGAAAGAAAATTATTCATAATTTTATCACTCAAATTTTGATAATTATATTCCTGCATTTTTAACTAAATGTAGAAATTTTAGCTTATACTGTACATAAAATATTGTATCTGTTTTTTCATCCAATATTAGATTATAAACATTCTACATGGCATAAACTATATATGTAAATCAGCTATTTCCACATCTGGATGCTTGATTTAACCCTCCTTATACTGTTAGCCATTTAAATGATTTCTACTTTATCCTGTGAATAACACTTCAATCAGTTATTATTCTTATATATAGCTCATTCAATCACTTATAATCTCATTGAGCATTTATTTATAATTTAATTGCACATTACCTGAGTGGACTGCGGTTATATGTTTATATGCTTATTCCAAATATAGTGCTAAGATTAGCACTAAAGACAGGAAAATATTCACAGGTTTTGAAACTAGAAGGAGCCAAACACAAATCCACGATCCAGCTCTGCACACTCTCACACAGCCTTAGTTTTCTTACACAGAAAGTGAAGACAATGCTGTTTGCCTCGTGGCATTGCTGTGAAGTTAAAGGAGACACAGACTACATGCAGCAGTGCATAGACAGCGGGAGGCTGGGCCCCGACCAGCTCTAAGGATAATCACCATTGAATGCCCCACGGTCCTACTCTCAGGATGCTCGTATGCCATATGCCATGTGAGTGTCACTCAGTGAACACATATTTGTTGATTATAAATTACTCGCATACTCTTTTCTTTGTTTCACATGTTCACAAATCTGTAAAAAAAAAAAAAAAAAGTAAAATTATGAAATTAAAAGTTAACTAAAGGGGGATGTTTTCATTATCTCTGAAATTCAACCCCTCAAATCCAGATTATAAAGCAAGGAAATGCTTACGGCCCAACATTTGCCATCAATACTTTTTCAATGTTAGTGAGCAGGGGAGGTTAGTGGAAGAGAAGGAATCAGAGCTCTGATAGGTGCACACTACCCTCCCTACAAATCCATTTCTTGTTCAGTCTTCCTTCCTCATTGGGGCTGCTCTATCCTTTTCGGCACATTTGAACTGCTCCCCTGTGGGCCATTCTCATTTGCTTTACTTCCTAGTCTGCATTCCATGGGACCTGCATTTAAGGAGACGGGAACCACTTTGGGACTGGAGGAAGTTCACCTTATGAGTTATGCCTGCCTCCTTCCTCTACAGTGAACAGTCTCTGGTGTCCCTGGGTGTTCAGTTTCTTTGCACTCATGTGTTACTGACTGTTCAGGTGGCAAATGCCCATGACCTTTATGGTATTAAAGAGAAAAAAATAAAAAGCTGTGTTTCTTTTTTTTTTAACTTTTATTTTAGGTTTGGGGGTACATGGGAGGGTTTCTTATATAGGTAAACACGTGTCACAGGGGTTTGTTGTACATGTTATTTCATCATCCAGGT
Source organism: Rhinopithecus roxellana (assembly GCF_007565055.1). Classification (NCBI taxonomy): domain Eukaryota; kingdom Metazoa; phylum Chordata; class Mammalia; order Primates; family Cercopithecidae; genus Rhinopithecus; species Rhinopithecus roxellana. The sequence goes on from NC_044566.1 coordinate 63,463,183, forward strand.
ATTAAGCCCAGTACCCAATAGTTATCTTTTCTGCTCCCCTCCCTCCCCCCACCCTCGCCCCTCAAGTAGACCCCAGTGTCTTTTGTCTCATTCTTTGTGTTCACAATTCTTATCATTTAGCTCCCACTTATAAGTGAGAACATGCGGTATTTGGTTTTCTGTTCCTGTGTCAGTTTGCTAAGGATAATACCCTTCAGCTTCATCCATACTCATGTAAAATACATAATCTTGTTCTTTTTTGTGGCTGCATAGTATTCCATGGTGTATATGTAGCACATTTTCTTTATCCAATCCGTGACTGATGGGCATTTGGGTTGATTCTATGTCTTTGCTATTGTGCATAGTGCTACAATGAACATTTGCATGCATGTATCTTCATGGTAGAAGGATTTATATCCATCTGGGTATATATCCAGTAATGGGATTGCTAGGTTGAATGGTAGTTCTCCTTTTAGCTCTTTGAGGAATCACCATACTGCTTTCCACCATGGTTGGACTAACTTACACTCCCACCAACAGTGTATAAGTGTTCACTTTTCCCTGCAACCTTGCCAGCATCTGCTAGTTTTTTACTTTTTAGTAATAGTCATTCTGACTGGTGTGAGATGGTGCCTCACTGTGGTTTTGATGAGCATTTCTCTAGTGATCAGTGATGTAGAGCTTTTTTCCATATGCTTGTTTGCCACATGTTTTTTGTTTGTTTGTTTGTTTGTTTGTTTGTTTTGAGACGGTGTCTCGCTCTGTTGCCCAGGCTGGAGTGCAGTGGCGCGATCTCAGCTCACTGCAAGTTCTGCCTCCTGGGTTCATGCCATTCTCCTGCCTCAGCCACCCAAGTAGCTCAGACTACAGGCACCTGCCACCACACCCGGATAATTTTTTGTATTTTTAGTAGAGATGAGGTTTCACCATGTTAGCCAGGATGGTCTCAATCTCCTGACCTTGTGATCCACCCACCTCGGCCTCCCAAAATGTAGGGATTACAGGCATGAGCCAAGCCACCGCACCCGGCCCACATGTTTGTCTTCTTTGGAGAAGTGTCTCTTCATGTCCTTGGTCCACTTTTTAATGGGGTTGTTTTACTCTTGTAAATTTATTTCAGTTCCTTATAGATGCTGGATATTAGACCTCTGTCAGATGCATGGTTTGTAAATATTTTCTCTCAATCTGTAAGTTGCCTGTTTACTTTGTTGATAGTTTCTTTCACTGCGTAGAAGCTCTTTAGTTTAATTAGATCCCACTTGTCAATTTTTGCTTTTGTGGCTATTGCTTTTAGTGTCTGTCACGAAATCTTTGCCTGTTCTTATGTCCAGGATGGTATTGCCTAGGTTGTCTTCCAAGGTTTTTATATTTTTGGGTTTTACACTTGAGTCATTAATCCATCCTGAGTTGATTTTTGTGTATGGTGTAAGAAAGGGGCCCAGCTCAATCTTCAGCACATAGCTAGCCAGTTGTCCCAGCATGATTTATTGAATAGGGAGTCTTTTCCCCATTGCTTGTTTTTGTCAGAAAAGCTGTTTCTAAGGCTTTGCCCAACATAGCTTTAACTTTTGACCACATCTTTCCCCCAGTCACTAGGCTCCAGGAAATGGGACAGGATTCTTGGAAATAAAGAGCTGACCCTGAGACAATGCAGGTGAACGCAGATTATCTGCTGCATAATAAGTAAACAAAATGTGTGTCTTTCATTCAATATTAAACAATGATAGACTGAGTATGTAAGCATGCTGCCATCACAGGTATGGAAGTGCCTAACTCTGACTTAAATTGTAGAGCCTCAGATTTTAGATCTGGAAGAGCCATGGGTTTTAATCCATGCTGGGAGAGCCTTAAGGTTACTCTGCAGAAACATTTAGTTTTGGGAGGCTGGAGACTGAGGGGTGGGCTCCCATTCCCCAGCTCCTTCTGTGAGTCTGATCTATTTTATAAATCAGTTTTTGGAAAATGATTCAAACAACTCAACCCAATTCCCTATTATTTGGTCAAAGCCATCAGCCTTGAGGCTTCTTGCCACTGCAGCTGTGGGCTCCCACTCTCCACTTGCTCTCCTGCTTAGGTTGGGGCAGCCAAAGACCTTCTCTTGCTGGGGAGAGAGGCTAGGGAGGGACTGGTTTTTGATTATTTGAGGGTGTGGTTCAGTTGTAAACAGTGTAAGTTTTAGAATTTGTGTTATTGTGATGGCGATAACCAGCTGCAAAATATTTCCCATTTGCCTTGCAATAACAAGAGCATGTATTTTACGCAATTGAAGTTTTTGAATCCTACTTATTTACTTTACTTTATTAAGAATAGTGACATTTGAGCAGAGAAGAGTTCTAATTTTGCATCAGAGTCGAAAGTGAAAATGAAAGGAACTGACCCATGAAGGAGCAGGTGTGAGCTGTTTACTTCATTCCTGCCTGTCCTGGTTGATGTTCAGCTCTGCCCCTGCATCCCACTTTCAAATGTGATGGGCACCTCACCTAGGAAACGCCCTTGCCACGCTGGTTCCCTCTGCTCACCCAACTGTACTTACTTCTCTTAATCCCCTAGGAACACTGTTTTCTAGGTTGGGTGTGTTTTCTGTAATAGAAAGGTATTGTTGCACCACTTATTGAGAACTTTTTGGATGCCATACTAAGCATTTCATAGTCACGAGCTCATTGTACAAACTACCCTTTAAAACACTCCGATGAATTAATATTCCCATATGAATTGGCCTGAGGAAGTGGTGTGCTGGAGAGATTAAGCAATTAAATGACAGCATACAGTTAATTACTGAGGGGATTTGGGTTTGACCTGTGATCTGTGATTCAAACACTCATGTCTATAACCACAAGCGCTGCCATATCATTTGCATCAGGATTTAGAATCCCTGCTGGCAGGCCTGGGAAGGTGCATTGTAACCAGATAAGAGGTAATTACCACATTTACTGAGTTGTGAGAACCACTGCACTGCCTCTCATAGAATGCCAGGCGCTCCTGTGTTTGTCTTAGTGTCTCCAGCTTGAATTGCTTCACCCCTGGCTCTCAGCAATGCTGCTCCTCTCTCCTGCATGGATCACCTGTTCCTGGAATTTATTCTCACATTTCTTAGGCTGCACTTTACTGTAGCTTCCTGATCTAAGGTAAAGCTTTGATGCTGTGCATGTCCCAAAATGCCTGAGCCCTGTTCTCACACTGGGTTGACGGTTTAGTTGAGTTTAAAATGTACATATTTCTCTCAGAATGTGAAGGCCAAATTTCATTTTCCTATTATATCTAAAATTTCAATGAAAAGTTTCAGTGCCATTTTGGTTCTTGATTTTTTGCAGGTGATCTTTTTCTTTCACCTCTCTGGAAGTTTTCCAGATCTTTATCTCTGATGTTATCAAATTTCACAATAGTGTGCTTTAGTGTAGAAGAACCTTGAAATTCATCTTGAAGGGAACTCAATAGATCTTTTAAATCTGAAAATTCTTAAACTTTATTTCTGGAAAATGGTCTTGATTTTTAAGAGACGTAATTCACATACTCCATTTTACTCATTTAAAGTGTACAATTTAGCACTTTCTGGAAGTAGCAGACTTTACCACTATTTAATTCTAACATATTTTCAGCACCCAAGAAAGAAACACTGTATTTTCCATTTTTTCCTCCTCCAACCTCTGGCAACCATTCCCTTTTGAGGCTGAGTAATATTCCATTGTGTGGGAATACTTCATATTATTTATCCGCTCATCAATTGGTGGACATTTCGGTTGTTTCTACCTTTCGGCTATTATGGATAATGTTGCTATGGAAATCTGTGTCCAAGTTTCTGTGTGGACATGTTTTTAATTCTCTTCAGTATGAAGACTTCAGTAGAACTGATGGGTCAAAGAGTAATTCTAGGTCTTACTTTTTGAGGAACTGCCAGACTGTTTTCCAAAGCAGCTGTACCATTTAAATCCCATCGATTTCTTTTCTGATATTTTTATTCCTTCTGTCTGCTTTTATTTCTTTCTTTTTGTGAAATTCTATTTTAAACTCTGAAGATGAATCAGGAAAATCAATGCACCTTCTTCAATAAATACATTACAAGAAAATGATATATAGGAGATATAGGGGAAATGCATAAATTATACAGACTTAAAAACACATCAGCTAATCACAATGTATGAATTTTATTTGGGAATATAGACGGAACAGAATTGGCCATGTGTTTCTGGTTATTCTGCAGGGTTCTAGACATACAGGAGTTTGTTATATTCATTGTTTATTTACATATATGTTTAAAATTCTCCATATAAGGGTTTAAAAAATTCCATTGGGCCAGGCGCGGCGGCTCATGCCTGTAACCCCAGCACTTTGGGAGGCCGAGGCGGGTGGATTACGAGATCGGGAGATCGAGACCATCCTGGCTAACACAGTGAAACCCCGTCTCTACTAAAGAATACAAAAAAATTAGCCGGGCGTGGTGGCAGGCGCCTGTAGTCCCAGCTACTCAGGAGGCTGAAGCTGGTGTGAACCCAGGAGGTGGAGGTTACAGTGAGCCGAGATCGTGCCACTGCACTCCAGCCTGGGCGACAGAGCGAGACTCCGTCTCAAAACAAAAACAAAAACAAAAAAAAATTCCATTGGAAGCCTTATGTTTTAAAATGTACTCAGAATTTTTTTTTTCCTCACTCCTTACACGAAAATTAATTCAAGATGGATTGGAGAATTAAATGTTAGACCTAAAACCATAAAAACCCTAGAAGAAAACCTAGGTAATACCATTCAGGACATAGGCATGGGCAAGGACTTCATGTCTAAAACACCAAAAGCAACAGCAACAAAAGCCAAAATTGACAAATGGGATCTAATTAAACTAAAGAGCTTCTGCACAGCAAAAGAAACTACCATCAGAGTGAACAGGCAACATACAGAATGGGAGAAAATTTTTGCAATCTACTCATCTGACAAAGGGCTAATATCCAGAACCTACAAAGAACTCAAACAAATTTACAAGAAAAAAACAACCCCATCAAAAAGTGGGCAAAGGATATGAACAGACACTTCTCAAAAGAAGACATTCATACAGCCAACAGACACATGAAAAAAATGCTCATCATCACTCACTATCACAGAAATGCAAATCAAATCCACAATGAGATACCATCTCACACCAGTTCCAATGGCAATCATTAAAAAGTCAGGAAACAACAGGCACTGGAGAGGATGTGGAGAAATACAAACACTTTTACACTGTTGGTGGGACTGTAAACTAGTTCAACCATTGTGGAAAACAGTGTGGTGATTCCTCAAAGATCTAGAACTAGAAATACCATTTGACCCAGCCATACCATTACTGGGTATATACCCAAAGGATTATAAATCATGCTGCTATAAAGACACGTGCACACGTACGTTTATTGCGGCACTATTCACAATAGCAAAGACTTGGAATCAACCCAAATGTCCATCAGTGACAGACTGGATTAAGAAAATGTGGCACAGGCCGGGCGCGGTGTCTCAAGCCTGTAATCCCAGCACTTTGGGAGGCCGAGACGGGCGGATCACGAGGTCAGGAGATCGAGACCATCCTGGCTAACACGGTGAAACCCCGTCTCTACTAAAAAATACAAAAAAAAAAAAACTAGCCGGGCGAGGTGGCGGGCGCCTGTAGTCCCAGCTACTTGGGAGGCTGAGGCAGGAGAATGGCGTGAACCCGGGAGGCGGAGCTTGCAGTGAGCCGAAATTGCGCCACTGCACTCCAGCCTGGGCGACAGAGCGAGACTCTGTCTCAAAAAAAAAAAAAAAAGAAAATGTGGCACATATACACCATGGAATACTATGCAGCCATAAAAAAGGATGACTTCGTGTCCTTTGTAGGGACATGGATGCAGCTGGAAACCATCATTCTCAGCAAACTATTGCAAGAACATAAAACCAAACACCGCATGTTCTCACTCATAGGTGAGAACTGAACAATGAGATCACTTTGACACAGGAAGGGGAACATCACACACTGGGGCCTATTGTGGGGAGGGGGGAGGGGGAGGGATAGCATTAGGAGATATACCTAATGTAAATGATGAGTTAACGGGTGCAGCACACCAACATGGCACATGTATACATATGTTACAAACCTGCACGTTGTGCACATGTACCCTAGAACTTAAAGTATAATAATAAAACAAAACAAAAAAACATATTCACACAGTACAAGATACGGAGTGTCAGTCCCCGGGGTAGCCAGTATACTCGTGTGTCCTGGAAGAAATGTCCTAGGCATATACAACACACATGCTTTACATAAATGGGATATTAAACATATTATCTGGCAACTTACTCTCATTTAGAATTTATCTCTAAGACATTTTTACATATGGAGTAAGCACTGACTTTCCTTGTACTTATCGTTGCATGTGAGGCTATTTCTGCAGGGAAAATTCCTAGAAATGGATTACTTAGCTATTTGTGTTTACAATTGATACATTTTACCAAACTCTCAAAAACTTATATTACTGCATAACAACAGTGTATATATGACAGACAATTTCCTATAAATTCCTAATCCTTGCTACAACCTAGGTGAAAGCCAGTATTTCAGTACTGTGTTAATGTGCTTCTCTTAATGAGAAAGACTGAACACTTTCCCTTATTGATGGTAATGATATTTACTGCTTCTCAAAGAATGGTACAGATCAGAAACTCAGGCTCTCCCTTTATTAATTACAAATCCATTAATTTAAAAAAATGTATAGGCCGGGGGCAGTGGCTCACGCCTGTAATCTCAGCACTTGGGAGGCTGGGTGGGTGGATCACAAGGTCGGGAGATCAAGACCATCGTGGCCAACATGGTGAAACCCTGTCTCTACTAAAAATACAAAAATTAGCCAGGCATGGTGGTGTGTGCCTGTAGTCCCAGCTACTTTGGAGGCTGAGGAAGGAGAATCGCTTGAACCAGGGAGTTGGAGGTTGCAGTGAACTGCGATTATGCCACTGCACTCCAGCCTGGTGACAGAGCGAGACTGCGTCTCAAAAAAAAAAAAAAAGTATAATATTTCTAACTTTGATAACTTGTTTTTAAAGATGTTCTCACTGACAATACTGTTTCCTAACACTTTTATCCATGGTATATCATTTGCCTTTTTTATTTTTTGGTCTAAAGCTACAAAGGTGACAGATATTTGAGGAAATAAAGACTTTTCTTTGGAAACTATTTACTCTTTCTGCATTGCCCAGCAGTTATCCTGTATTTTACAATATTGTTTTTAGAGCTAAGACTGTAACAAAAGAAAAATAAATAATCTAGTACTGAAGAAAAATCTCTAAAAATGATCTTTAACTTACAAACGTAATTGAATACATGTAGAAATAATGGGTTAACCATCCGTCTCAGAGCCCATTGTTAAATAAAACTAGAAGACTTCAAGGGAAACCGGAGGATAAGTCTCAATAATCCCATGCAGCTATAACTGGCAATAATGAACAGCCAAGCTAACATGAAAGAGAACTATACTACATATTGTAATTACAACAGAGACTAAGAGCTCAGGTGTGCTGGGTTTGAGTCAGACTCACCTGCCATTCCCCATCCCTCCCAGCCACCCATCCTCTTCCCGCTGCCTACCACCAGCTCTTCAGGCCAATCTCATACTTAAACCTAAAAAGAATGCTACAGAATTCACTTCTCACATCCCAAATTATGTATATCTAGCGCACATCACACGTTATATCCATGAGGGCGTGTATAATTTTAGAGATTTTCCTCAAGAACTCCAAGTATTTTTTTTTTAATTTTCTCCCCATAAAATATTCTCCTAACCATGCTTTCCCTACTAGACTTACCTGCTGTCTTACTAGACACCTTAAAATTGCTCTTCTGGCCGGGCGCGGTGGCTCACTCCTGTAATCCCAGCACTTTGGGAGGCCAAGGCAGGCGGATCACGAGGTCAGGAGATCGAGACCATCCTGGCGAACACGGTGAAACCCCGTCTCTACCAAAAATACAAAAAAAATTAGCCAGGTGTGGTGGCGGGCGCCTGTAGTCCCAGCTTCTAGGGAGGCTGAGGCAGGGGAATGGCGTGAATCTGGGAGGCAGCAGAGCTTGCAGTGAGCGGAGATTGCACCACTGCACTCCAGCCTGGGCGACAGAGCAAGACTCCGTCTCAAAAAAAAAAAAAAAATTGGTCTTCAAAAGGCAGGCATTCTACATGACTTTCTGACTAAACCACAGCAAACAGCCTATAGTATAAGAAGAAGAACAAGACGAGAAGTTGAACCCGGAAAAAAAAACAACGAAAGTAATCAAAACTGTATCTGTGATCGTGTGTGCCTCCTGTAATGGAATTCTGTGTATTTCTTTCACCATCCTGCCCTAACAGTGAGAGGAGTCCAATCCACTAAGCCTGAACACTTACTCTTTTTTTTTTTTGAGACAGAGTCTCGCTCTGCTGCGAGTTCAAGACCAACCTGACCAACTCGGAGAAACCCCATCTCTACCAAAAATACAAAAATTAGCCGGTCGTGGTAGAATGCACCTGTAGTTCCAGCTACTCAAGAAGCTGAGGTGGGAGGGCCCCCAATGCACTCCAGCCTGGGTGACAGAGTGAGACTCTGTCTCAAACCAACAACCAAACAAACCCAAAACAGTCATCTTAGCCTTGTTCTTGATTTTAGGGAGGCAAGAATTAGGTTTTTTACCATTAAATATGATTTTAGCAGTAGGTTTTTCATAGGTGTACTTTGTCAGGTCAACGAAGTTTCCTTTTATCCCTACTTTGCTGAGAGTTTTTATTAGGATTGGAGGTCGGATTTTGTCAGATGCTTTTATCTACATCTACTGAGATGATCATGATTTTGTGTGTGTGTGTGTTGGGGGGCGGGGGTAATAAGGTCAATTAGAGTGATTTGCAAATGCTAACCCAACCTTGCATTCAAGGGATAAACTCCATTTGATCATGATGTTGTAATGTTGCTATATATTGTAGGGATTCAAACAAAACTTTGTTTAAAGTTTTGCATCTATGTTCATAAAGGATATTGTTCTATAGATTTTTCTTGTAGTCTTTTTAAAGTTTTCATATCAGGATAATAGTGGCTTCTTACGGGCAGCATTCTCTCCTCTTCAGTTTTCTGTTGAGTTGATATAGAATTGGTGTTATTCCAGAAATGTTTGGTAAAATTCACTAATGAAACTGTCTGGGCCTGGAGTCTTCCTTGTGGGAAGGTTTTTAACTACAAATCCGATTATTTAACATATAAGTCCATTCAGTTTATGTTTCTTCAGTGGCCTTTGGTAGTTTGTGTTTTTCAAGGAATTTGTCTATTTTATCTAAGTTGTCCAATTTATTGGAGTAAAGTCATTAATATTTTGTTATATTTTTAAAATCTGTAAACATTTTAATAATGCCATTTTACTAATTTCTGATCACGGTAATTCATGTCTTCTTGCTTCCTGATTATTCTGGCCAGAGATTTATCAATTTTATTGATGTTCAGATATATCCTTTTTTTCCTATTGTTTTACGTTTCTAATATCATTGGTTTCTGCTCTAATCTTTATTGCTTCTCCCAACCCCACCTTACTTTAAGGCAGACAGCTTTTTAAAAAACTTTCAGGCCAGGCACAGTGGCTCACATCTGTAATCCCAGCACTTCGGGAGGCTGATGCAGGTGCATCAACTGAGGTCAGGAGTTCGAGACCAGCCTGACCAACATGGAGAAACCCCCGTCTCTACTAAAAATACAAAATTAGCCAGGCATGGTGGCGCATGCCTGTAATCCCAGCTACTTGGGAGGCTGAGGCAGGAGAATCACTTGAATCCAGGAGGCAGAGGTTGCAGTGAGCTGAGATTGCGCCATTGCACTCCAGCCTGGGTAACAAGAGCGAAACTCCGTCTCAAAAAAAAAAAAAAAAGGTCATGTTCCCCTTTTCACTTGCATGCTTTATGTCAAGAAGTTTGTTGTCACTCCTTCCTTGGACTTCCTGTACACTTATCTTTTTCTCCATCTCCTTTACAATATTCTTTTTTTTTTTTTTTTTTTTTTTGAGACCAAGTCTTGCTCTGTTGCCCAGGCTGGAATGCAGTGGCTCAATCTCGGCTCACTGTAACCTCTGCCTCTTGAGTTCAAGCGATTCTCCTGCCTCAGCCTCCCAAGTAGCTGGGATTACAGGTGTGCACCACTGCACCTGGCTAATTTTTGTATTTTTAGTGGAGACAGGGTTTCGCCATGTTGGTCAGACTGGTCTTGAGCTCCTGACCTTTGGTGATCTGCCCGCCTCAGCTTTCCAAAGTGCTAGGATTACAGACATGAGTGACCGCACCAGCCCAATTCATTGTTTTCAACAGGAACCCAGGCATGGCATTTGAAAGGAGGGGCATATCCTTGATTTCAACAAAGGATTGAAGATGAGGACAGACAGCAGCTTAGGTGTTGTGAAGGTGAAGGGGATCCACAGTGATGAGATTCCATGTTATCAGGGTATATGAGGCTAGGTCACAGATGGGGATGATGATGGAGGAGGACCTGAGAGCAGAAGGCTACTGCAGGGAGGAAAAGGTATGAGTTATCTCGATGAATAGGAAATTACACCAATTCAATCAATATAGCATGGTGTTATGAGCTGAACTGTGTTCCACAAAATTCTATAGTATGTTGAAGTCCTAACCTCCATTACCTCAGAATGTAACTGTCTTTGGAAACAGGTCTTTAAAGGTGGTAATTAAGTTAAGTAAAAATTAAGTTAAAACAGGTCTAAAAGGTGGTAATTAGACAGGTGTGGTGGTCCTTAATCGAATATGGCTGGTAGCCTTTTAAGAGGAAATTTGGAAATACAAATTGACACTAGACTGGTGCATGAACACAGACAACCATGGGAAGAGAGTGAGATGGTCATCTGAAAGCAGAGAGGTGTGTAACAGATTCTTACCAAAGAATCAAGGAAACCAATCCACCCTTCAGAACTGTGGAAAAATAAATGTCTGTTGTTTAAGCCACCTAGACTGTGGTACTGTTATGGCAGCCCTAGCAAACTAATACACATGATAAGATTGCTGGGGGCTAGGCACGGTGGTTTACACTGGTACTTTCAGCACTGTGGGAGGCCAAGGCAGGAGGATCAGGGGTTTGAGACCAGCCTGGGCAACATAACTAGATCCTGTCTCCACAAAAAAATTAAAATAAAAAAAATTAACCAGGCGTGGTAGTGGGCCTGTAGTCTCAGCTACTTGGGAGGCTGAGGCAGAAGGATTGCTTGAGTCCAGGAGTTCCAGATTATAGCAAGCTATTATTGTGCTTGTAAATTGCCACTGCACTTCAGCCTGGGCAACATAGTGAGACTTGGTGTCAAAAATTTTTTTTTATACAGAGTGCTGTATACTGTGTTACCAAATGCATATTGTACAGGGTGCTATATTACACTGCTATATACAGTATGTATTTAGTAACAAAGTATTTGACTATTTTTATTATATTCAGAAAGCAAACAACTTCAACTGGTAAATTATATGGCATACTATTTTCAAAAAAGATATTTTTATTTATATAATTTTTTTCCTTTGAGATGGCGTCTCACTCCCATCATGCAGGCTGGAGAGCAGTGGCACGATCTTGGCTTACTGCCTTCACCTGGATTCGAGCGATTCTCCTTCCTCAGCCTCCCGAGTAGCTGGGATTACAGGCGTGCATGACTACACCTGGCTAATTTTTTTTTTTTTTTTTTTTTTTTTTGCTAATATTTATATTTTTAGTAGAAACGGGGTTTCACCATGTTGGCCAGGCTGGTCTCGAACTCCTGCCCTCAGGTGATCCAAGAGCTTAAGCCTCCCAAAGTGATGGGTTTACAGAAGTGAGCCACCGTGTGGGCCTCAGCCATACAATTTTGACAAAGTTCTTTGTGTCTCTTCTCAGTTAATCCTGGTTTCTCCTTTATTCTTGTTCCCAGAGGCAGTTCTGATTTTTTTCCCCGCCTAAATTTTCTTTTTCAGACGGAGTCTTGCTCTGTCGCCCAGGCTGGTGTGCAGTGACACAATCTCGGCTCACTGCAGCCTCCACCTCCTGGGTGCAATCGATTCTCTTGCCTCAGCCTCCTGCGTAGCTCGGATTACAGGCCTCGCCACCACACCTAGCTAATTTTGCGTATTTTCAGTGGAGACAGGGTTTCCCCATGTTGGCCGGGCTTGTCTTGAACTTCTGGCCTCAAGTGATCTGCCCGCCTCAGCCTCCCAAAGTGCTGGGATTACAGGCGTGAGCCACCCGACTGGCCGTATATTATTATTATTTTAGATAGGGTCTCGCTATGTCGCCCAAGTTGGACTCAAGCAATCTTCCTGAATACCTGGGACTACATGCAGGCACTACAGCACCCCGCCTTAAATAGCTACAAAATACACCTTCCTGTAACAGTTCTGATAAATATCTTTTACTTCGTTTATTTTCCTTTTTTCAGATGCAGTCTCCCAGGCTGGAGTGCAGTAGCATGATCTTGGCTCACTGCAACCTCCACCTCACTGCAACCTCTGCCTCTGAGGCATGAGGTTCATTCAGGCGATCTTCCCACCTCAGCCTCCCAAGTAGCTGAGATTACAAGCCTGCACCAACATGCCCAGCTAATTTTTTTTTTGTATTAGTAGAGACAGGGTTTTACCACCTTGGCCAGGCTGGTCTTGAACTCCTGACCTCAAGTGATCCGCCCGCCTTGGCCTCCCAAAGTGTTGGGATTACAGGCGTGAGCCACCACACCCGGCCTCTTTTACTTCGCTTAAATGTCCACTTTCAGTAGTAAAATCCCAGAAAATGTTTGTGGGAGTATGTTTAACTAAAAAGCTCATATTTCCTTTTATTTTGGGGCAATTCTTAAGGTAAGCAAACTAATGTTGCATGATAAACCCCCATCAAGTATCTCACACTTAAGCAAAGACCTCAAATCGTAGTCTGTGGCTTTATTGCAGCTTTCCTTCAAAATATCATGTGACTGAGAAAATCCCTATCTTCCTATCAGACTAAAGAAACGACAGGACAGCGATTACACGTTTAAGTATTAGAGGGTTTAGAGCCCTAGATATTCTATATGCAGACTACTCATGTTGTTTGTTTTAATAAAGACTGGTCCAAAGGCTCATTTTCACAGTACTACAGCTTTTCAGTTCCAGGACCAGGTAAAGATGGGCAGCCCCGTGATCCATAAAATCCAAGGGTTAGGACCATTTCTTGGTAACATTGAGATGGTCGAGCTGGTCCGCAATGAATCTATGCGGGGGGAACTTGGAAGTGGCGGCCGCCTTTAAGGCCTCGAAGGCCTCCCTCCTGCGCACCGCGGCGTGGCCGCGCTCCTGCTCCCTGGTCATGTAGGGCATGCTCAGCCAGTAGTGGTTCTCCGCCTCGATCTCCAGGCGGCGGATCATGTTCTGCTTGGCGCGCAACGACACGAACCGCGGCCGCCGGTGCTTCCCGATGAACTGACGGCCAGGAATGCGGTTGCGGCAGAGGAGCGCAGTCAGGAACATGGTGCCTGCGGAACAGAGGGACGGGCTTTGCGGACGCGAACTGGCGCGGCCGGACCTGGAGAGAGCAGCGGGCGCGCGCTCCAGCTCACGCCTACGGGAGTTCCCGCACCGCCTCCCCTCCAGAGAAGCGGGGAGCCCAGCTAAGGCCAGCAGGCGAAGAAGGCGCTTCCTACAGGACTGAATTCGCACAAGTACTCACCCGCCGGTTGCTCAGGACTCCGCGGCCGCCGGAAGACGCTGCGGCGTAAGCGCACCCGTCTCGCGGGGTCTCCTGGCGCCTCGGTGAGAGACTTCAGCTCTCGCGAGAGAGAACTGCGTCTGCGCAGAGCCGAGGACGCGTCCGGCGCCGATTCAAACTAGTGGCGGGAGGCTGTGAGGTGAGCGGTGTTGTTCGCGTACGCCTGGAGTCCTTCCCGGGTGTGCTCAGCATGGACCCTATCCGGAGCTTCTGTGGGAAGCTGCGGTCTCTGGCCAGCACGCTGGACTGCGAGACGGCCCGGCTGCAGCGAGCGCTGGACGGAGAGGAAAGCGGTGCGTGAGGCGGGCTGCCCGGGCACGGTGCGCGGGGTGCGCGGCGGGCGGAGGGACGTGGCGAGTGGAGGGTGAGCCCCGCGGAAACCGCCAGGCACTGACGGCGTGGACGGCTGCCACCAAGGCGCGGAGTGGGTGCTGAGTGTCTCAATGCTCGGCGTTTGGCGTTAGCGTAGCTCCCGGGCCTGGTTATGGTTTATTCCTAGGAACCCTTATCGCGTGTCCGTTTTAGTCCCAGGTACAACCCCAGGGCTCTATTGAAAGTAGCACTATTTATATTGGGAACAGAGACAGCAGCACTTAAGAATAAGAACCTAAGTTGACAGATTGAGCTCATAATACATATACTAACTTATATGTGAGATATGCTTTCGTCACATACAATATATGTGCTTGTCAATAAAATACCATGTAAACCTAAACAGATTCTCTTAGAATCAAGCTATTTAGCGTTGTTCTTTACACGATACTTTACACATATAGTGATTTTTTTCTCACCCAGGTGGTCAACAGTTGCAGTAAACCTCTGTGTTTTTCCCACTAAATCGTATTACCAACACAAACACTAGTACTCGACAGTGCTGGGGTTTAAAAAAAATGTGTATAAATAAAGCAGACTTCACCATTCACCTTTTTATTGGAGATTTTTTTAATTATTGAAAAAGTAGTTCAGATTTTGGAATTATTTCATAAATGTCATAATTGTAATGTGCTTTAAAATATTACACCCTGGAGACTTTTACTTTAATTATGTAATGAATGATCTCCAGTCACTTGAAAATGCCTATTTCTGCCGGGCACGGTGGCTCACACCTGTAATCCCAGCACTTTGGGAGGCCGAGGCGGGCGGATCACGAGGTCAGGAGATCGAGACCATCCTGGATGACACGGTTAAAGCCCGTCTCTACTGAAAATACAAAAAAAATTCGCCGGGCCTGGCGGGCGCCTGCAGTCCCAGCTACTCGAGAAGCTGAGGCAGGAGAATGGCGGGAACCCGGGAGGTGGAGCTTGCAGTGAGCCGAGATCCGGCCACTGCACTCCAGCCTGGGCGACAGAGCGAGACTCTTGTCTCAAAAAAAAAGGAAAAAGAAAAAAAAGGTCGGCCGGGCGCGGTGGCTCAAGCCTGTAATCCCAGCACTTTGGGAGGCCGAGACGGGCGGATCACGAGGTCAGGAGATCGAGACCATCCTGGCTAACACGGTGAAACCCCGTCTCTACTAAAAAATACAAAAAACTAGCCGGGCGAGTAGGCGGGCGCCTGTAGTCCCAGCTACTCGGGAGGCTGAGGCAGGAGAATGGCAGGAACCCGGGAGGCGGAGCTTGCAGTGAGCTGAGATTCGGCCACTGCACTCCAGCCTGGGCGGCAGAGCGAGACTCCGTCTCAAAAAAAAAAAAAAAAAAAAAAAAAAAAAAGTCTATTTCTGTGACTGTAAAATCAACATATGTGCATTGTAGGAAATTTAAGGTATGGAAAAGTAGAAAGAAAATACCCCGTATCCATGGGTCATGCCACACCACTATTAATATTTTAGTAGCTTTTCTACCATTCTTATTTTAGAGCTTTTTTGTTTTTATTTGATTTTGTGATAGTGCTATAATAGACACAAAATTGCATTAACATTTTTGGATGCTTTTTCTTTTTTTTTTTTTCCTGAGATGGAGTCTCGCTGTTGCTCAGGCTAGAGTACAGTGGCGCAATCTCTCGGCTCCTCCAACCTCCACCTCCCAGGTTCAAGCGATTCTCCTGCGTCAGCCTCCCAAGTAGCTAGGATTACTGACTCACGCCACCACGCCCAGCTAATTTTTGTGGTTTTAGTAGAGATAGGGTTTGACCATGTTGGCGAGGCTGGTCTGAAACCCCTGACCTCAAGTGATCCGCTTCGGCCTCCCAAAGTGCTGAGATTACAGGTGTGAGCCACTGGGCCTAGCCTGGAGATTTTATATATATATAAAATATACATATATAATATATATAACATCTATATATAAAATGTATAAAATCTCAATTTTAATATATTTTATATAGTTATACATTCTATATATTTTTATATATTTATATTTTTATATATTATATTTTAATATATTTTATATATTTATATAATATATATTTTTTATATTTATATTTATGTATCACATATATTTATATGTATTTATATAATATAGCTATATAATATATTTATATTTTCATCTATATATTTTTATATATTTTAATATATATTTATATTTGTTTATTTTTATATATATTTATATGCATTATATATATATATAATTTCTCGTATATATGAGACATTTTCCATAAAGCTCATCCTAATTTATTTTCCTACCGACATATTGACTCTGCATAATCTGCATTTTCTTCTGTGTTTACAAGGAAAACTTGGAATAATCATTCAATTCCTGTCCCATATGCGTTATAGAAAATATGGAATTGTAATTAGAGAAAATGGTCACAAACAATCTCGCCTTTTATTATCACAATGATGAATAATTCAGTTGGTTGGCTTCTAAATGTCTTTGAGATATAATTCACATGCCATAAAACCATTTAAAGGATACAATTTAGTGGTTATTAAGATATTCAGAGTTGTGCAATTATCACAACAAAAAGTTTAGATTTTCATCACTCCTAGAAGAGATCCCTGTGCCCCTTAATGGTCACTCCCCTTAACCCCACCCACCACACCAGCTATAAGCAACCATGAATCCACTTTCTGTCTCTATAGATTTGTCTATTCTGGACATTTCATATAAATGGAATTATAGAATTTATAGTCTTGCGACTAACTTATTTCACTTAGTGTAATGTCTCAGTGTTCCTCTGTTGTCGCATGTGTCATCACTTCATTCCATTTTATTGCTGTTTATATTCCATTGTATGGTCCTACTACATTTTCGTTATTCACTAGCTGATAGACATTTGAGTTGTTTCTACTTTTTGGCTATTGTGAATAATGCTACTGTAAATATTCACATGTAAGTTTTTGTGTTAACGTGTTTTCAATTCTCTTGAGAATTAAGAGTGTGTAGTGGTACACACCTGTAATCCCAGCTACTGGGTGGGGGCAGTGCTGAGGCACAAGAATCACTTGAACCTGGGAGGCAGCAGTTGCAGTGAGCTGAGATAAGGGCACTGCACTCCAGCCTGGGTGACAGTGAGACTCTGTCCCAAAAAAGAAACAAAAAGTAACTCCACTTTTTTTTTTTTTTTTTTTTTTTTTTTTTTTTTTTGAGACGGAGTCTCGCTCTTGCCCAGGCTGGAGTGCAGTGGCCGGATCTCAGCTCACTGCAAGCTCTGCCTCCCGGGTTTACGCCATTCTCCTGCCTCAGCCTCCGGAGTAGCTGGGACTACAGGCGCCGCCACCTCGCCCGGCTAGTTTTTTGTATTTTTTAGTAGAGACGGGGTTTCACCGTGTTAGCCAGGATGGTCTCGATATCCTGACCTCGTGATCCGCCCGTCTCGTACTCCCAAAGTGCTGGGATTACAGGCTTGAGCCACCGCGCCCGGCCAACTCCACTTCTTTTAAATTAGCTGGGTGGGGTGGTGCATGCCTGTAGTCCCCAGCTACTTGGGAATCTGAGGTGCGAGGATTGCTTGAGTCCAGGAAGTCAAGGCTGCAGTGAGCCATGACCGCACCACTATACTCCAGCCTGGGTGACAGAGTGAGAACCTGTCTCAAAAAAGTTAAACGAAAAAACTACTTTTACATCATATGTAACACCCACTGATTAATGACAAAGGTGACATGCAGTGGGTAAAGGATGCCTTTTCAGTAAGTTATGCCAGGTCAATTGAATATCCGTATGGAGAAAAAGAGTGGATCTTGATTCTTACGACTTGCCGTGTACAGAAATCAATTCCAGATGGGTGTAGCTCTAAATGCAAAAGTTAAAACCATAAAGCTCTTAGAAGAAAACGTGAGAGAGACACATATCTTGTCATTGGCAAAGATTTAAAAAATAGAAACCAAAAAGTGCTTGTCATAAGGGAAAAAATGGGTAATAGGACTGCCTTAAAATTAGAAGATTTGGGCCGGGCGCAGTGGCTCACGCCTATAATCCCAGCACTGTGGAAGGCCAAGACGGGCGGATCGCAAGGTCGGGAGATCGAGACCATCCTGGCTAACACGGTGAAACCCCGTCTCTACTAAAAATACAAAAAATTAGCCGGGCGTGGTGGTGGACGCCTGTAGTCCCAGCTACTCAGGAGGCTGAGGTGGGAGAATGGCATGAACCCGGGAGGCGGAGCTTGCAGTGAGCCGAGATCATGCTACTGCACTCCAGCCTCCTCCACAGAGCAAGACGCCGTCCCAGAAAAAAATAAAATAAAAGATTCGGCTGTGCACAGTGGCGCACACCTGTAATCCCAGCATTTTGGGAGGCCGAGGTGGGTGGATCACCCGAGGTCAGGAGTTCAAGACCAGCCTAGCCAACGTGGTGAAACCTCGTCTCTACTAAAAATACAAAAAAATTAACTGGGCATAGTAGTGGGCGCCTGTAATCCCAGCTACTCAGGAGGCTGAGGTGGGAGAATCACTTGAACCCTGGAGGTGGAGGTTGCAGTGACCTGAGATCAGCTACTGCACTCCAGCCCGAGCGACAGAGTGAGACTCCATCTCAGAAAAAAAAAAAAATTCAGGCCATTAGGAATGTGAAAAGACATTAATTTCATTAGTAATCAAGGAAATGAAAATTAAGTCTCAATGTAGTATAGTTGCATACCCACCAGGAAAGCTAAAATGAAAAAGAGAAAATTACAAGTGTTTGGAAAGATGTGGAACAAATGCACTTCTTATGCACTGCTGGTGGGAGTGCAAACTGTCAAAATCACGTTGGAAAACTAGCAGTATTTACTGAAGTTGAACATATGCGTAACATGTAATCCATCACTTTTTCTAAGTCTCTTAACATACAGAAATATGAATACATTGGTACCAAAGACATGTTCTAGAAAGTTCAAACCAAGAGTATTCATAATAGTTCCAAACTAGGCACAATCCAAAGTGTTTCAACAGTAGAATAAATAAATTTGGCATCACGCAGTGGAAATACTACACAGTAATGAACATGGATTAGATTTGAACTTGGAAGAATGTAACAGTTGAGTGAAAGAAGCCAGTCGCAAAAGAGTGCGTATTGTATGAGTCCATTACATCAAATTAGTAAGTGGTAAAACTGCTTCATGGTGTTAGAAATCAGGGTAAGGTGGCCAGGTGCAGTGGCTCACACCTATAATCCCAGCACTTTGGGAGGCTGAGGTGAGTGGATCACTTGAGGTCAGGAGTTCAAGACCAGCCTGACCAACATGGTGAGACCCTGTCTCTACTAAAAATATAAAACTAGCCAGACGTGGTGGCGCACACCTGTAGCCCCAGCTTCTTGGGAGACTGAGGCAGGAGAATAGCTTGGACCCAGGAGGTAAAGGTTACAGTGAGCCAAGATCGCACCATTGCACTCCAGCCTGGGCAACAAGAGCAAAACTCTGTCTCAAAAAAAGAAAAAGAAATCAGGGTAAAGTTTACCCTTGTGGGGAAGGAAGAGGCTATAAGAGGGCTTCTAGAGTTCTAATAAGGCTCTGTTTCTACTTATGTTTCTTTTTTTTTTTTTCTTTTTTTTTTTTTGAGATGGAGTCTTGCTGTGTCACCCAGGCTGGAGTGCAGTGGCGCAATCTCGGCTCACTGCAACCTCTGCCTCCTGGGTTCATGCCATTCTCCTGCCTCAGCCTCCCGAGTAGCTGGGACTATAGGCGCTCGCCACTACACCCGGCTAATTTTTTGTATTCTTTAGTAGAGACGGGGTTTCACTGTGTTAGCCAGGATGGTCTCGATCTCCTGACCTCGTCGAGATCCACCCGCCTTGGCCTCCCAAAGTGCTGGGATTACAGGCGTGAGCCACCGCGCCTGGCCTCTACTTCTGTTTCTTGAGCTGAGGGCCAGTTATGCAGGTATGCTCATTTTATAAAGTTCATTAAGCTACGTACTTAGGATTTGTATGCTTTTCAGTATGTATGTTATACAGTCACGTTACTTAATGGGGATGCGTTCTGAGCAATGTTAGGCAATTTCGTTATTGTGCAAACATAGAGCATATGTAACACAAACGTACATGATATGACCTACTGCACACCTAGGCTATATGGTGTAGCCTATTGTTCCCAGACCACAAACCTATATAGCATGCGACTGCACTGAATACTGTAGGCAACTGTAAGATTATGGTAAGTATTTGTGTATCTAAACATATAAAAGGTACAGTAAAAAATATGGTATTATCTTATGGTACCACTGTCATATGTGACCTGTCATTGAACAAAATGTCATTATAAGGTATATGATTGTATACTAAGTATTCTTTTTCTTTCTCCTTTTCCTTACACTTATTGGACTTTTTTTCTTTCAATATTCGTATTGAAGACTTTGAAGATTATCCAATGAGAATTTTATATGACCTTCATTCAGAAGTTCAGACTCTAAAGGTATCACTCCTACAATATTAATTTATGATTTCTCTGTGGCGAGTAATTTTTTTTATCCTAAATAGATTTAGTCAGAAGTTAGAGAAATTAAAATATATTTTCTTTATTCATAAAAGGATGATGTTAATATTCTTCTTGATAAAGCAAGATTGGAAAATCAAGAAGGCATTGATTTCATAAAGGCAACAAAAGTACTAATGGAAAAAAATTCAATGGATATTATGAAAATAAGAGAGTATTTCCAGAAGTATGGATATAGTCCACGTGTCAAGAAAAATTCAGGTTTGAATAACTTCATTTCATAGCATTTGTTTTAGTATTGAAGAAACAAGGCAGCATGATTAAGACAACTGTAGGCTTGGCCATGGTTTTTAATTCTAGCTCTGTCGTTATCTGATGCTTATTTGGTAAACATTTAGTCAGCTCTCACTGTGTAGTATGCTTTTGGAGTGCTAATCAGGGGTGCAATATAAAGACAGTCCTTGCTTTCCTTTCCAAAATGCCAAATGAAAGCTAGCACAGTGCTATATTTAGCACATTTAGGCTAGATGGCCTATTTAAATGAAAAACTACAAGATAAATCTTCGTAACTTGGGATAGGTGGTTTCTAGTTAGCCCTGCCAATAAAAGCTGAGAGACCTCAAGGCATGTTATTTCATTTTTCTTGTTCACAGTTTTCTCTTCTGTAGAAAGAGATGTTGGCTATAAAAATTTGACAGAGTCATTTTTTGGTTCTAAAATTTTAATGAAGGGCAGTCTATCATAGTGGTTTAGAATTTGGAGCCAAAATGCCTGAGTTCAAATCTGTATTCCACCACTTAATAGCTGTATTATTATCTTTGTCAAGTTACTTAATCTTGTGCCTTACCTTCTCATTTGTAAAATCAAGAGTATCTATCTCATGAGATTGTTTAAGGATTAAATAAGATAAAGTTTGCTTAGAGCAGTGCCTAGCATGTCAGTCACTCAAGGTTAATTATTAACTGCTATTGTTATGCCCATACCTCTGAATGACTAACTTCAGTGTCTTCATTTCTGTTATTAAATTGAACAAGTATATATTGAGGATGTGTGTGGCAGGTAAGTTAAACAGTCCATGTGAGACGGGCACACTGGCTCATGCCTGTTATTCCAGCAGTGTGGGAGACTGAGGCAAGTGGATCACTTGAGGCCAGGGCTGCATAATGAGACTCTTGTCTCTACAAAAAATTGTTTTACAAAATTAGTTGGGCATGATGGTGCATACTTGGAGACCTAGTTATTTGGGAGGCTGAGGCAGAAGGGATCCCTTACGCCCAGGAGTTCAAGGCCGCAGTAAGCTACTATCACGCCACTATACTCCAACCTGCATGACAGAGCGAGACCCTGCCTCAATAAATAAAATACATACACACATACATACATACATACTTACAAACAACCCATACCACCACCACCACCCCAACATGGTATCATAGAATTTTGTTGACTTTGGTGTGAAAGAGCCATAGATTCAAATACTGGCTCCACCAGTTATTACATGTGTGACCTTGGGTAATTTCTGTAAGTTGCTTTTTCCTCATTTATAAGATGGGGATAATATCTCCCTATGGAGTACTGATAATGATGATTTATTAATCTCTTAAATGACAGTCCTGTGATAAATACATCAGTAGGTTTTTGGCAACTCTTGTAACATTTCTCAAAATTTACAGAAAGCATAATGCCAAAACAACTCAGTGACTCAGAATCTCTTCAAAGGAACAAAAACTATGAAATCAAAATATGAAACCTCAGAGATTTAAACTCAAGGCTTTTAAAACCAAACAAAACAAACAAGAAAGTATATAACTGACCAGGCACTGTGGTTCATGCCTGTAATCCCAGCACTTTGGGAGGCCAAGGCGGGCAGATCACCTGAGGTCAGGAGTTCAAGACCATCCTGGCCAACATGGTGAGACCCCGTCTCTACTAAAAATACAAAAATTAGCTGGGTGTGGTGGTGTGTGCCTGTAATCCCAGCTACTCGTTAGGCTCATATAGGAGAATTGTTTGAACCCAGGAGGCAAAGGTTGCAGTGAGCTGAGATTGCACCGCCACACTCCAGCCTGGGTGACAGAGCAAGACTCCATCTCAGAAAAAAAAAAAAAAAAAAAGTATATAACCTATTAATGGTTGAGAAACTGTATATCTTTGAAATGCTCCCCTATTATTTTTCTCAGCTAGGTGTTTGATATAGGTGTTCCAGACTAACTTAGGATAAAAACTTATCTTTATATAGCAGTCTTTGCTGTTTAGCTTGGACATCTGGAAGTTACGAATCTAAAATAATATCATATTCTGTGTTAAATATGGAACACAGTTGATTGCATACTGTCATGAAATTTTAAAATATAGTTTCAGGCCAGGTGCAGTGGCTCACGCCTGTAATCTCAACACTTTGGGAGGCTGAGGCGGGTGGATCACTTGAGCCCAGGAGTTCAAGACCAGCCTGGGCAACATGGCGAAACCCTATCTCTACAAAAAGTACAAAAAATTATCTGGGCATGGTGGCACACGCCTGTAGTACCAGCTGCCTGGGAGGATGAGGTAGGAGAATCACCTGAGCCCAGTGTTGTGTGTGCGACTAGTTGGGGCTAGTGTCACAGTGGTAAAGGAATTTACCAGGACAGTGGTAGGTAGAGAAAGGCAGATTTATTAAAGTATGAAAATACCGGTGGCTCAAGCCTGTAATCCCAGCGCTTTGGGAGGCCGAGACGGGCGGATCACGAGGTCAGAAGATCGAGACCATCCTGGCTAACATGGTGAAACCCCGTCTCTACTAAAAAATACAAAAAACTAGCCGGGTGAGGTGGCGGGCGCCTGTAGTCCCAGCTACTCGGGAGGCTGAGGCAAGAGAATGGCGTAAACCCAGGAGGCGGAGCTTGCAGTGAGCTGAGATCCGGCCACTGCACTCCAGCCCGGGCGACAGAGCGAGACTCCGTCTCAAAAAAAAAAAAAAAAAAAATACATTGCAAGGTGGCAGTGGGCAGCACAGCAGAGAAGAGGCTGTCTGCAAAGAGGCAGAGGCTGAAGGGAAGTTTTATGGGGTCATGCTGGAGGCGGGCCAGGCACAGAGCAAGGTGGTTGTGACCAGGCATGGTGGCTCACATGTATAATCCCAGCACATTGGGAGGCCGAGATGGGCGGATCACTTGAGCTCAGGAGTTCTAGACCAGTCTGGGCAACATGGTGAAACCCTGTCTCTACCAAAAATACAAAAAATTAGCTGGGCATGGTGGTGTATGCCTGTAGTCCCAGCTTTGGAAGTTGAGACTGCAGTGAGCCAAGATTGCCACTGCACTCCAGCCTGGGGGACAAAGTGAGACCCCGACTCAAAAATTAAAAAAAAAAAAAAAAGTACCTACAGGTCCTTTGTGATTGGCCTTTTCTCAGAACAATTGTTCATTGTTCTCCCCAACCTGGGGCCCTTCCCCATTGTTGCCTACATCCGGATCTGTGATAGTGCCACTGCACTCCAGCCTGGACAACAGTCAAAGCTACAGAAAATATATTCTGATGATCACTAAAGTCTGAGAGAAAAAAAGGAAATATTAAGAAAAACTAGTAAATCACATTAAGGATATAAGAAAATTGGACTTTTATTTGTGAATATTAATTTTTCATCTTATAACACTTTAACTTGCTTTCCTCCTCTAATGTATAATCACAATGGGATATGGGTGCACAAGAGATACATGTCGGAACTTTATTAAAGGGACAATTGAAATAGCATTTCAGCTGAGTGTGGTGGCTCATGCCCGAAATGCCATCATTCTGGGGGCCAAGGCAGGAGGATCATTTGAGCCCAGGAGTTTGACACCAGCCTGGGCAACATGATAAGACCCCATTTCCACAAAAAAATTTAAAACTTAGCTGAGCATGGTGGCACACCTACAGTCCCAGCTACCCCAGGGGCTGAGATGGGACGATCACTTGAGCCCAGGAGGTCAAGTCTGCAGTGAGCTGTGATCACACCTCTGTACTCCAGCCTGGGTGGCAGAGTGAGACCCTGTCTCAATAAATAATAAATAAAATGTTTAGACAATCAGAACTTTTGCTGATTTGGGAAATTTCAGATAAGCTGTTTTCTGTTGTTTTTGTAAACATGAAATTTTCCGTTTTGATGTTTGACCAGAATATTCTGATTTTTCCTCCTAGTACACGAGCAAGAAGCCATTAACTCTGACCCAGAGTTGTCTAATTGTGAAAATGTTCAGAAGCCTGATGTGAAAGATGATCTGTCTGATCCTCCTGTTGCAAGTAGTTGTATTTCTGAGAAGTCTCCACGTAGTCCACAACTTTCAGATTTTGGACTTGAGCGGTACATGGTATCCCAAGCTCCACCAAACCCTCCGCAGGCGGTGAACAACTATAAGGAAGAGCTTGTAATTGTAACTCCACCTACCAAGCAATCACTAGTAAAAGTACTAAAAACTCCAAAATGTGCACTAAAAATGGATGATTTTGAGTGTGTAACTCCTAAATTAGAACACTTTGGTATCTCTGAATATACTATGTGTTTAAATGAAGATTACACAATGGGACTTAAAAATGGGAGGAATAATAAACGGTAAGCAGCTCTGTTAAAAGGCATCTTTTCTCTAGCTTTCTAAACCTTTTGTATTTATTGATTTTCTTCCAGAAGAAATATAATGTTTCAGACAACATTTTTCCTTTAAAAAGTTTTCAGATTTTTTTAATTTTATTTCAGTAGGTTTTAGGGGAACAGGTGGTGTTTGGTTACATCAATAAGTTCTTCAGTGGTAAGGTTTTCAGATACTTTGTATTACAGATCTTCTCGAATCACCAATACTGTCAATAAAGTGTGAGCTGTCGGTTTCTTCAGGTGAGAGACTATAGAAGAAGTGATAAGGGCCTGAAAAAAAAGATGGTATTTGTAGGGATAGAAAAGAGGGAATAAAATTAAAGGGGTAAAATTAGTAAGAACTTGTGATTGATTTGCTGTGGAGACTTGGGAAAAGAGGATGATCTAGGATAAACCCCGACTTTCTGTTTTCTTGCTTGGGATGATGTTAGAGAGAACAGGAAAAGAATACCTGGAGTACGAGGGGATAGGTGATGTGTTTACATGTTGGTTTTGACATTGGTAGTGCCTCTTCATGCTTAGGCATTCTAATACCAGTTTAAAGCTCAGTGAAGAAGTCAGTGCTAAACTAGATTTGGGAGCCATTAGCATGGAAACGGTGATGAAAACCGCGAGAGTTACAATGAAAGTACCACTTATCAAAGTAGCCAAGCAGTGTCTAAAGATAAATACTTATCATTAAAAACTGTTACTATTAAAGAAAGAAAATAAACATTCATGTCAAAGAGTCAGAAAAAAATCCCACAACTCTGGGGGAAAGAGGAAACACTAAAGATAACATAAAATTTTAATTCAAAAGATTTTTAAAAGAGTTGAATTGATAAACGTAAGAACTGGTCCTTATCTAAACATAAATACAAATAACAGAACGAAGAACTAAGGACTGTGTTGTGTGTTTTGTTTTGTTTTGTTTTGTTTTGTTTTTGAGATGGTCTTGTTCTGTCGCCCAGGCAGGAGTGCAATGGCTCAATCTCAGCTCACTGCAACCTCCACTACTGGGTTCAAGTGATTCTCGTGCCTCAGCCACCTAAGTAGCTGGAATTGCAGGGGCATGCCACCACATTTGGCTAATTTTTGTATTTTTAGTAGAGACAGGGTTTCACCATATTGGCTAGTCTTGAACTCCTAGCCTCAAGTGATCCACCTGCCTCAGCCTCCCAAAGTGCTGGGTTTACAGGCGTGAGCCACTGTGCCTGACCTATGTTTTTATTTTTCTAAGCTATCAGAAAATATCATAGGGTATAGTATTGGGAAATTTGAAAATTTCAGATAAAGTTTTGGAAAATAATACAAAGTGATAAAAATTGACTTGAAGTAGAAAAGCTGGGCCGGGCGCGGTGGCTCAAGCCTGTAATCCCAGCACTTTGGGAGGCCGAGACGGGCGGATCACGAGGTCAGGAGATCGAGACCATCCTGGCTAACACGGTGAAACCCCGTCGCTACTAAAAATACAAAAAAACTAGCCGGGCGAGGTGGCGGCGCCTGTAGTCCCAGCTACTCGGGAGGCTGAGGCAGGAGAATGGCGTAAACCCAGGAGGCGGAGCTTGCAGTGAGCTGAGATCCGGCCACTGCACTCCAGTCCGGGCGACAGAGCCAGACTCCGCCTCAAAAAAAAAAAAAAAGAAAAAGAAAACCTGCGTAGAGCAGTAATCACAGAAGAAAACTGAAAAAGTTATCAGATAACAGGACAGGCACAGTGGATCACTTGAGGTTAGGAGTTCAAGACCAGCCTGGCCAACAGGATGAAACCCTGTCTGTATTAAAAATACAAAAAAATAGCTGGGTTTGGTGGTGGGCACCTGTAATCCCAACTACTTGGAAGGCTGAAGCAGGAGAATTGTTTGAACCCAGGAGGTGGAGGTTGCAGTAAGCTGAGATCAAGCCACTGCACTCCATCCTAGACAACAAGAGCAAAACTCTCTCCAAAAAGAAAAAAGAAAAAAAAGAGTTATCAGATAACAAGCTCCAAAAAGCTCTGAGCATGGATGGTGTTCTGGATGAATCCTTTCGAATGTTATGTCATGTCATGTCATGCTGTTGTCATTGTTTTGAGATAAGGTCTCTGTTCCCAGGCTGGAGTGCCCTGGGGCAATCTCAGCTCACTGCAACCTCCACCTCCTGAGTTCAAGTGATTCTTGAGCCTCAGCCACCCGAGTAGCTGTGACTACAGGCATGAGCCACCACGCCTGGCTAATTTTTCTCTTTTTAGTAGAGATGGGGTTTTGCCATGTTGCCCAGGCTGCTCTTGAACTCCTGGGCTCAAGTAATCCACCTGCCTCAGCTTCCCAGAGTGCTGGGATTATAGGTGTGAGCTACCATGCACAGCCTAACATCATTCTTGATGCTCTGGCCAGTGTAATGAGATAGGAAATAAGAAATATTTCTGTGTTGCACTTCTAGGCCATTTTGTACCTAGGCAACTCAAGAAAATCACATGAAAAACTTATAGAATTAATAAAATTCAAGTAAGAGGCTGATAGAAGATATATATTTCATATAATTACATAAGGCAACTATTTCTTTTCTTTCTTTGTTTTCTTTTCTTTTCTTTCTTTCGATAGGTTCTTAGTCTGTCACCCAGGTTGGAGTGCAGAGGCATGGCCATAGCTCACTGCAGCTTCGACTTCCTAGATTCAAGCAGTCCTCCTGCCTCAGCTTCCCAAGTAGTAGGTGGGATGACAGGTGTGGACCACCAGGCCTGACTAATTTTTTTTTTTTAACTTTCTGTAGAGACAGGGTCTCACTATGTTGTCTAGGCTAGTCTCTTAAGTCTTGGCCTCAAGTGATCCTGAAGGTATTTTTGAAGTAAAGATGATTCAGTAAATTATACAGAAACAATTAGTTAACTGGAAAAAAATCAAGTCGTCTCTACCTCGAGTAAATATGAAATATAGATAGATAAAAAAGATAAATATTTAGATAAATTATTTAAAAAGTAAAAGAAAATATAGATAAATTAGCTGTTTAAACAGTGAAAGGGTATACTGCAACTATCAATATGTTTGTAATTGCAAGAAAGTGGTAGTGATTAGACATCTTAACAATATTTGTTTGTTCTATTCAGAAATATGGAAGGGAACATGAGTCAGGCATAGTGATTCATGCCTTAGTCCCACCTGCTTGGGAGACTGAGGTAGGAGAATCACATGAGCCTGGGAGTTTGAAACCAGACTGGGCAACATAGCTAGATCCCACCTCTAAAAGAATAAAAATAAAATAAATAGACTGGAACATGAAGCATATAAAGCATAAAAAATAAACCAAGAAAATAATTGCATTGAGGACTATGTTACACACATACTGATAAGAAACCACTAACACACCAAAAGCTACCTAGGCAATGGACAGGAATAGATATGACTAATAAATATTTTAAAAACAGTTTTGTCTATCAAAATAGTACAAAGAATATTTGTTTTAACTGTTAGAAGAGTACAATGAAACGTGTGTTCATATATCATTGTCAGGAATGTTTCATGGAAAGAGTTGATTCTTAAGTGTTTAAAACCTTTTACCTAGTCATTTTACCTCTAGGAAAACTTGACAAACATTTTGGCACAGTAGTATTTATTACAGCCTTATTTTAAATGGGGAAAATTGGAAAGAACCAAAATAGGTAACAGTAGGAAGTAGTTAAATTATGGCATGACATCAAAGCTGGAAATCATAGTAAAGAATATGGATAGATTTGATCACATACAAATTTAAACTACTGTATCATAAAATATTTGACCAATGACAAAGCAGGAAAAGTTTTATAACATGATATAATATATGTGCATATGTATGTTATATATATACATAGCGTTTTAAAAACCCATATGCAGTAATTGGTGAAAGACATCCCATTTTTAAAACGAGCAAAGACATGAATTAACAAAAGAAGAGGCCGGGCACAGTGGCTCACGCCTGTAATCCCAACACTTTGGGAGGCCGAAGTGGGTGGATCACTTGAGGTCAGGGGTTTGAGACCAGCCTGGCCAACATGGTGAAACCCTGGCTCTACTAAAAATACACAAATTAGCTGGGCACCTGCAGTCCCAAATACTCAGTTGACTGAGGCAGGAGAATCACTTGAACTCTGGAGGCAGAGGCTGCAGTGAGCCGAGATCCTGCCACTGCACTCCAATCTGGGTGACAGAGTGAGACTCCATCTCTAGATAAAAAAAAAAAAAAAAAAAAGATACAATTGACCAATAAGCATATGAACACTTTTAGCCTTGCAGGTAATGAAGGAAATTCAAATACAAAAATAAGATGTCATTTTTCAACTATCCAGATGCACGTTTTTATTTCCAAGTTTTAACTAGGTTTGTTAATGTTAAGAGAGAGAATACCAAAAAAGACAGGTTATATTCAGTATTGATAAAGACATAAGAAAATGCTTTTATAATGCTGGTGGCCATTGGTGAATCAATCTTAGGGAAAGTTGCCAGTGTATATAAAAGCCTCTATGAAATTTTACTTAAATGAACAAATTCAAGGAAAATAATCAAAGTGTGCAGTTATATAGATATAAAACACTATTATTTCATTTATAGTTCAAAAGCACAAAAATTATATTTAGAGTACACAAATAAGTAGTTAAAGTACCAAGCAAATCTAGACAGAAATTTACTTCTGTAGGGCAGAGATGGGTACCAAGTTGGGAAGCTTCCACAGGGGACTACACAGGTACTAGTAGTAGTTTTTCTTTCTCTCTTTTATTTTTAGAGACAGGTTCTCACTGTCCTATTTTGGTTCTTTCAAATTTTCCCCTATTATAAATAAGCTGTAATAAATACTACTGTGCCAAAATGTTTGCTGAGTTTTCCTAGAGGTAAAATGACTGGGTAAAAGGTTTTAGACATTTGGAAACCACCTCTTTCCATGAAACATTCCCAACACCCAGGCTAGAGTGCAGTGGCAGGATGGTGGCTCACCGCAACCATGAACTGGGTTCGAGTGGTTCTTCCACCTGGGCCTCCTTTGTAGCTGAGGTTACAGTTATGTGCTGCAACTCCCAGCTAATTTTAATATTTTTTATTTTTTGTAGAGATGGGGTCTTGCTATGTTGCGCAGCCTGGTCTCCAACTCCTAGCCTGAAGAGATCCTCCCACTTTGGCCCCACAACATGCATAAGCCACTATGCCCAGCCCTTTTATTTTTAGAGATTTTATACAACATATATTCTTTTGCCATACTGTGTATACACTTTAAAAAAATGTTTACACAATGACCAGGCGTGGTGGCTCACACCTGTAATCCACACCTGTAATCCCAGCACTTTGGGAGGTCAGGGTAGGTGGAACACCTGAGGTCAGGAGTTTGAGACCAGCCTGGCCAACATGGTGAAACCCTGTCTCTACCAAAAAAATACAAAAACATTAGCCAGGCACAGTGGTGTGCGCCTATAGTCCCAGCTACTGGGGAGGCTTAGGTGGGAGAATCACTTGAAACTGGGAGGTGGAGGTTGCAATGAGCTGAGATTGCACCACTGCACTTCAGCCTGGGAACAGATCGAGACCCTGTCTCAGAAAAAAAAAAAATGTTTGCACAAGATGTTAAAGACAGCATGGGTCATTATGTTTAAATTCAAAACTGGAAACTTATAAGTGAAAATCCTGAACTATCTTGTATTCAGTGATATTCTCTTTATAACTATTTTACGGACATCTGTGTAATTGTCTAGGACAATGATAATCAGATGACAGGATCAGTCATTTTAGTCTTAAAAAAAATGGCAAGTTTTTAATCTATATATGTATACCGGTTATAAAATTCCACTTTAAGATTCTGAAGCCCCATGAGCTACATAGTTCCTTTTTTGAACTAATAAGTTGAAGTTAATGGTCCTTAACCATTTTATACCGTGGATATATATGAATTTGTTTCATGGGACTTCTATACCATAAAGCATAACTGAATGTTTGTCCAAACTTGATATTTAGTAAGGTTAAATTTTTTCCCAGAGATTGAACATTAACTTTTTTAACCTTGTAATTTCCCTATGAATCACACCAGTGAGGAGGCCATAGATACAGAATCCAGGCCCAATGATAATGTTTTTGCCACTCCCGGCTCCACTATCCAGCAGCTGGAAAAAAGTGGTAAGTATAAGAATCAAGTTACTTCTCAGGAACATTTTTCCCAAACCATCTTTGAACAAAATTGATTTCATCATCTTAGACATTCTAATAGTTTTCTTCATCTGTTTAATTCCTAATGTTGGATTACATTAAGTACCATTTCATTCAGCATGATTTTGTCCAAGAGAAAGAAAATTTTCTGGTATGTTTTTAATACTATTGATTATATTCAGTATTTGTCAGCTTGTTTTTAACATTTTAATTTGAAACCTATATAGTTATTCACCAATCTTTTGATGTAGAGCCATGGTACTTTTTCTTTTAACCTATTGATTAGAGTTGTACATTATCTTTCTTATATAAACCATGCAGAGAAAACCTCAGCTGTCATTTTAAATTTTGGTTTCTTTTGAATAGCTCAGTAACTTAAAGAAATTTTTCATACATTGTTTTCATATTTGTTCCAACAAACATGAAAACATTGATGTTCATGAAAAAGCAAGATTAAAAAATCCTAGAGTTTTATGATTTTTTTTGTTTTGTTTTCTTTGAGATAGGGTCTTACTCTTGCCCAGGCTGGAGTGTAGTGGCATGATCTTGGCTCACTGCAGCCTCAGCTTCTCAGGCTCAAGCAGTCCTCTCAAGTAGCTGGGACTACAGGCACACACCACGACGTCCAGCTAATTTTTATATTTTTTGTATAGATGGGGATTTGCCATGTTGCCCAGGCTGGTCACAGTTGTAGACTACTCATTGCAACCTCTGCCTCTTGGACTCAACCAATCCTCCCACCTCAGCCCCCAACGTAGCAGGGACTATAGGCATACACCACCATGCCCAGCTAATTTTTGTATTTTTTTGGTAGAGGGGTTTCACCATGTTACCCAGGCTAATCTCAAACTCCTGGACTCAAGTGATCTGCCCACCTTGACCTCCCAAAGCACTTCATCCTTTTTAATTGATAAATAGTATTCTACTGTATATATGAGCCATATTCATTTGCTGATTAAGAGGTAATGTTTTCATTTTTTATTGTTATAGGCAGTGCCCTAAGGAAATTTTCCATAGTGCATATGTATTTCTCATCTAGGAGTAGAATTGCCAGGTCAGAGGGCATGCACATTTTTACTGATTCTAGAAAATGCTGACTAGTCAGCTAAGAGTGGCTGTTAAGATTTATCTTCTCACTAGTGGTGTTGAGTTCCTGTTTCTCCATCTTTTTCAGCACTTGATGATTTTTAGACTTAAAATATTTTGCCAGTTAGATTGTTTTTCTAACATTTACCTTTTCTTTGTTGTTTTTTAAGGTTGCCTCGATGATACTATGTGTCCTAGATAGCAATTTTCTCTATATGCATGGGTCTCTCTTGTTCTTATCTTTAATTTTTCCATCCCTGGTTAATATTACACTGTTTTTAACTACTGTACCTTTGGAGTAAGTCCTGCCATCTTGGAAGGCAAGTGACCTGTTCTCTCTGTTCCTCCTCCTTTGTCAGAAGTTTGATAATTTTCTCCATAAAGGTTTTACACCATTTTTAATAGATATATTTGTAGGTATCTTGTCTTTGTTGCTACTGTGAAAAGTATCTTTCTTCAAATTATATGTGTAATAGTTTGTTGCTTTTATGTTTAGTATATATTACAACTGTTTGTTATTGTGTATTGCTCTTGCATCCTTGCTGAATTCTATAGTGCTAATGGTAATTACATATGTGAATATGAGATTTTTTTCCTGTCCAGTTAAGTATACTATAGTTACAATTTTTTGTGACCATTTTATGTGTCTTTCAGATGCCGAGTATACCAATTCTCCTTTGGTGCCTACATTCTGTACTCCTGGTTTGAAAATTCCATCTACAAAGAACAGCATAGCTTTGGTAACTTGCCGTAAAATTGAAAGCCACAATCTTTCTCCTAAAGACTCAGATACACTACTGCTTGCAGACTCAAAGAGGCTATTTAGAAGACATGGATGAATCCAGCTTTTAGGAGTGTATTTACAGTGCATTTCTGGAGGGTAGCTTGGCAGCATAAGTCAATTGCTCTAACAAATATTTTTCTTTTTTTTCTTTTGTTTTTGTTTTTGAGACCGGGTCTCGCTCTATCACCCAAGCTGGAGTGCAGTGGCGCAATCTCAGCTCCCTGCAACCTCCGCCTCCCAGGTTCAAGCGATTCTAGCTTGTCTAGAATCAAGCTGTCTTGCCCTCCCGAGTAGCTGGGACTACAGGCGCCTGCCACCACACCCGGCTGGTTTTTTTTATTTTTAGTAGAGACGGGGTTTCACCTTGTTAGCCAGGATGGTCTTGATCTACTGACCTTGTGATCCGCCCGCCTGGGCCTCCCAAAGTGCTGGGATTATAGGCGTGAGCCACCACACCCGGCTAAAAAATATTTTTCATACCCTTAAACCATATCTCAGAATTTTTTCTAAGGCAAAGTGGGACAAAGATTTACAACAAGTTATAGAGTAAGGAACAGCATTATTTGTAAGCACAAAACATGGGAAACGGTATAAATATCGAATGATATTGAAGAACTAAAACACAGCAAGGCATATCCATAAGATCAGGTGTTATGTATACTATCATGTGTTTTTCAAAACAGATGAGAGCATATAAAAAGAATGTTTTCAAGAAATATTAATCATATGGAAAATGACGTGTGTCTATGTACACACACATGCATATGTACACACATATGTTTTAAGGAAAAAGAGTGGATAGAAACAGCAAAGTGTAGTTATCTCTGGGTGATAAAATTATGGGTGATTTTGTGCTTTTTTTCCCCTAAATTTTACCAGTGAATAAATTTAATCAGATTTCATCAAATCAAAACCATATCCCTCTTTAGTCAGTATGGTCACTTAACCAATGCTATAGAAAACTAATACTGTGTTAGGGCATCCAATAGAATTTTCTGTAATGATGGAAATGTTTTATAATCTGCACTGTCTAGTATGGTAGCCACTAATCACGTTATTGAGCACTGAAAATGTGGCTAGTATATCTGAAGAACTAATATTTAATTCTTTAATTTTAATTTAATTTTGATCAACTTAAAATTTAAAGAGTCCCGTGTGGCTATGGCTACTATATTGTACAGTGCAGCTGTGGATGAACATAGGGCTGTGTTAGCAATTGAAGTATCAGGTTATCTGCCTGTTAGTACCTGCCATTTACAATTAATCTACTCCTTATGTTCACATGGAAGGTACCCTACTGAGGTGACACTCTATCCTCTCTCTCTGTTAACTCTGACCTGAGAGAGATGGAGCGACTTACCCAACTGGCTGGTTTAGCATGAATAGTCTGCATACTAAACTTACCTCTGATCTGCTGTCTTCCTCTTGGGAAGGCGTGTGGTAACACTTGTTCATTCATGCTGTGATTTTCCTCTGACTACACTCACTGTTGCCTGAGATGGGGTGGGTGCATCCATCTAAATCTTTGGTTCATTCTATTTAGTTATGACATGACACTAAGCTTTTTTTTTTTTTTTTTTTTTTTTTTTTTGTTGGTGAGATGGAGTCTCACCCTGTCACCCAGGCTGGAGTGCAGTGGCGCAATCTTGGCTCACTGCAACCTCCACCTCCTGGGTTGAAGCAATTCTCCTACCTCAGTCTCCTGAGTAGCTGGGATTACAGGCACGCACCACCACACCTGGCTCAATTTTTATATTTTTAGTAGAGACGGGGTTTCACCATGTTGGCGAGGCTGGTCTCAAACTCCTGACCTCGTGATCCGCACACCTCGGCCTCCCAAAGTGCTGGGATTACAGGCGTGAGCCACCGCACCTTGCTGACATTAAGCTTTAACTCAGCCTTTATTGGTAATGAAGGTGATATTTTGTCCTCTGTATGCCATTTGTTCTTGATTTTGTTTAGAACTTGGTCAGAGAAGATGGGGCATATGGGGGCCTACTTAGAGACCTCAACAGAACTAACAAATGATTAACCATTTTTGTTTACTACATTATGTTATATTACCATAATTTAATGGTTTATTTTTATTCAATAGGTATCCACAAATTACCCATTATCAAAAACAAATAGTTCACCAAATGATTTGGAAGTTAAAGATCATACTTCGTTGGTTTTAAATTCAGACACATGCTTTGAGAATTTAACAGATCCCTCTTCACCTACGATTTCTTCTTATGAGAATCTGCTCAGAACACCTACGCCTCCAGAAGTAACTAAAATTCCAGAAGATATTCTCCAGGTTATTTTTCCAGGCTGTTTTTTTTTCTGATATTCTTTTCAAAATGAAATACTTAAAGACCTGAAACTGCATGTAAACTGTCTTATTTATCATTGAGCTAATGTGCTAATTTTGGTGATGAGAAAATCTAAATTCTAGGCTGTCAGGACCTTATTTTCTAGTACTTGTTCAACTGTGGTTTCCATGTCGATCATGGTTCCATTAGAAGTGTTGCTGGCAAAGTCAGAAAAGTCATTTACCCTACAATTTCCCAGAACCAGGGTATCATGAATAACATGTCAGTGCTTCTTTAACTTGAGACTTGTTCGACCTCAGTTTAGGAAACACTGATTGATGTATATTAGAATATAGTCATGTGCTGCATAACGTTTTGGTCAGTGACAGACTGCATATGCCGCAGCAATGATAATATACTGTATTTTTACTGTACATTTTCTATGTTTAGATACACAAGTACTTATCACTGTGTAGCAAGTGCCTGCACTATTCAGGACAGTTATATGCTGTAGAGGTTTGTAGCCTAGGAGCAATAGGCTGTACCATATAGCCTGGGTGTGCAGTAGGGTATACCATCTAGGCTTGTGTAAGTACTGTGATGTTCACACACGACGAAATCACCTCATGATGCATTTCTCAGAATGTATCCCTATTGTTAAGTGATGCCTGACTGTATCCGATTCTTTAGTATTTAACAGCAGTTACCATTAGTCTACTAATGACTTAAAACAACTGCCAATTCTAAATAACCAGTCTGATTCTTTGACAGTCCCCCTCCTTAATAGAGGTTACAGTGTTTGGCAATTATTACTTACACATATGGAATTCTTAATAACCATTCTAGAAATCTTCCTGACTTACAAAGACCCATGAGAAGGATGAATCACTTAGGAAAATACTCAGATGCCTTTAGAACTGACCCATGCTGGGATATCAATAAAGTACTTGTTATCCTTTTTTCTCTTTTCTGCTTTTCTGGAAGAAATAATAAATTGCATGAAGAAGGAGCATCTTCTGTCTTTATGAAAATTATATAGTTTCCACTTCCCAACGGTTGCTTCATCTCTCCTTATTTCTATGTAAAAGGAAGGAAAGCTTATATGTAATATATCATCTCTTTATGCATGAAAACATTCTAGCTAATATTTCATGGTCTCCTGTCATAAATTTTGTAATTGATGACCTTCCTTTTGAGCATTCATTTTACATCTTTCCTTTGTGTATTTTAACATCTTTGTTAAGGCTTAATTTGCTCTCAGGGATATATTGCTACTTGTTTTCACTAACCTCAGTCAGAATACATTTTAGGCTTTAAAAATCAGTCCTTCACATCCAACTTAAATTTCTAATATCCCCATCTTTTCATTGCTGTTAGCATGTCTTCTTTTTTTTTTTTTTTTTTTAGAACGAGTCTTGCTCTGTCTCCCAGGCTGGAGTGCAGTGGCATGATCTCATCTCACTGCAGCCTCCGCCTCCAGGGTTGAAGTGACTCTCCTGCCTCAGCCTCCCGAGTGGCTGGGATTACAGGTGTGTACCACCACTCCCGGCTAATTTTTGTATTTTTAGTAGAGACAGGTTTCACCTGTTGTCCAGGCTGGTCTCAAACTCCTGACCTCAAGTGATCCACCTGCCTTGGCCTCCCAAAGTGCTAGGACTACAGGTGTGAGCCACCACACCCGGCCCGTAGCTTGTATTGAACATTTTATAACTTCTTCCAAATTTAGGTTATGTTGTTCATATGGCTCAATAAAAAGGAATTGGCTTTTTTTTTTTTTTAGCTTTTATCAAAATACAACTCAAACCTAGCTACTCCAGTAGCAATTAAAGCAGTGCCACCCAGTAAAAGGTTCCTTAAACATGGACAGAACATCCGAGATGTCAGCAACAAAGAAAACTGGTGAGTATGTTACCTTTGTAAAGAAAGTTCGTGTGTTATTTGAGGAGGACATTTAAAAATTAACATTTGACCATCCTGGCCAACATAGTGAAACCTTGTCTCTACTAAAAATACAAAAATTAGCCAGGTGTGGTGGTGCACACCTGTAGTCCCAGCTACTCGGGAGGCTGAGGCAGGAGAATCGCTTGAATCTGGGAAGCGGAGGTTGCAGTGAGCGGAGATGGCTTCACTCACTCCGGCCTGGCAACAGAGTGAGACTCTATCTCAAAAAAAAAAAAGAAAAAAACATTTAAATGTTAGTAAAAATTTGGTTTTTAATTGACATTTGCCAGCTTAATAGCCTGTCTCTATCTTTTGATACAGCACTTGTGATCCCTGAATCTCAGATACCCAAATTATCCAGTTTAATGGTATCAGTGGGAATCTATCCTCAATTATTTTATGTGTAAAATATATAGCCACAGTATTGTGTCATTTGTCTTAATGGCTTTTAATTATATTAAATTGATATTTTTTATTTGTATCTGTTGCAGAAATTCTAGTGGATCTATCCATTACAAGAAACTGAACAGAATGAGATTAAAGCAGAGCTGGACCGATTTTATCATTCACATTCCCCTGCCTCTTTCCCCTTTTTAAACATTGACCCATTTTAAAGAGGAACATGAACATTAACATCATAATACGCTTTTTACGAAGTTTCGATAAGGTTTAACCTTAGTCTTGTTGACATATAGTCCGGTCATTCACTCTTTAAGGATTATTAGTGTTTCATTGATACTAAATTACCCAGCTTAATCAACAGAATGGTTTAAGTAGTACCAGGAAGTAGGACAAGTAATTTTAAAAATATAAAGGTGTTTGCTACTCAGATGAGGCTGCCCCTGACCTGGCCAGGGAGACATTGCTGCCAGCCAGCTCTGCCTTCCCATCATCTCCTTTCAGGACCGTCCCACACCTTTTACTTCCTCAGTGCTGTCTGAAGATGCAGTGGCTGTTGTTTGCAAACAACATGAACACCAGTTAAACTAATAAGGAAAAAAGGGAGATTTCCAGGCCTGGGTAACTATATACTGTGGCCACTGGAGGTGGAGACAGGTCCCGACAGTTGGAACCAGGAACTCTGGAGGTGGAGACAGGTCCCAACAGTTGGAACCAGGAACTCTGGAGGTGGAGACAGGTCCCGACAGTTGGAACCAGGAACTCTGGAGGTGGAGACAGGTCCCGACAGTTGGAACCAGGAACTCTGGAGGTGGAGACAGGTCCCGACAGTTGGAACCAGGAACTCGAGGTGGAGACAGGTCCCGGCAGTTGGAACCAGGAACTCAAGGTGGAGACAGGTCCCGGCAGTTGGAACCAGGAACTCGAGGTGGAGACAGGTCCCAACAGTTGGAACCAGGAACTCTGGAGGTGGAGACAGGTCCCAACAGTTGGAACCAGGAACTCGAGGTGGAGACAGGTCCCGACAGTTGGAACCAGGAACTCTGGAGGTGGAGACAGGTCCCAACAGTTGGAACCAGGAACTCTGGAGGTGGAGACAGGTCCCAACAGTTGGAACCAGGAACTCGAGGTGGAGACAGGTCCCGACAGTTGGAACCAGGAACTCTGGAGGTGGAGACAGGTCCCAACAGTTGGAACCAGGAACTCTGGAGGTGGAGACAGGTCCCGACAGTTGGAACCAGGAACTCGAGGTGGAGACAGGTCCCGGCAGTTGGAACCAGGAACTCTGCTGTCAGGTTGTGAGTTTGTTTCTCTTTTCTCCCGGCTTTTCACTGGGTGGAGTCTTTTCTCTCACGTCAGCTCTTTCTATCACATGGCAGCTGACCTCTCAGGCTCCACTCTCGAGCTTGGACACCCAGTAGACCCCGAACCTCACTCTCTCTAAAAGGTTCTGAGGGCTCGTCCTAGGCCAGGGGCCTTCCTGTGCACTGTTAGCTGTGGCCACGGGAGCCCCTAGAGCTGCCTGGTAGCTTCAGGCTGACCTGCTTATCAAGCCTACGAGCCTCTGATTTAAGTACAACTGGAAAGTAGTATCTCATTAAGTTCATGATAGTGCTTTTGGAGAACTTGTCAAATTACAGCCAATGAGAAAATAAGGACCTAACATACTGTGGAGAACCATTAAAAATTTGAGAAGAAACAATTAAGTATTATGTCAATGTGCTTCAAAGGCTTAGTTTTGGGGATTTGATGCAGTAAAGATTACCCTGTTGTATGATGGTTCCTTGAAAGTCAAATGGGGGACCTGTCCATTGTGCTCTATTAATCTTGTCAGAAAACTGTCACCGAAACAAAACTTGATTTTGTCCTTGTTCTAGAAGTTACTGGGTAGTTGTAAGTATAATTTTTGTTAAATATAATGTAAAATAAAATGTTAAGATATTTAGTTTTGTTTTTCAAAATAAAGCTCTAGTCAGCTTTATGTATGCCATTGACTCTGAAATGTATACCAGCCTTTTACTGTGTACCGTGTGTATATAAATCCTCAGAACCGGATGAGCTGCTTAGGGAGGGAATATATTCAAAGTATACCACAGACCAAATCCTGGAGTTCTCCCAACTTTAGAGGATGGAAAGGGGCAAAATCATCTAGCAAAGGAGACTGAGAAGAGGCCAGTGAAGTAGGAATAAAGTATTTCAAGGAGAGTGACGATTCTGTCAGTATTGCTGAGAATTCAAGTAAAAAGACGACTGAGAATTGACTGTTGGGTTTGGCAAAGTTGATGTTGACAACATTGATTAATTTTTATGGAGTGCTGGTATTAGGAGTCTGTAGTGAATGGAAGAGAAAATAGCTGAGGAGGTAAAACAGTGGCTGTAGACAGCTCTTTTGAGGAGTTTTGCTAAAGAAGGGAGGCAAGAGAAGGGGCAGTAGCTAGAAGAGGTTATGTAGTGAAGAGGTTTTTTAAAGATGAGTGTATTAGTCTGTTCTCACACTGCTAATAAAGACACCCAAGACTGGGTAATTTATAAAGGAAAGGTTTAATGGACTCACAGTTCCACATGGCTGGGGAGGCCTCACAATCATGGCAGAAGGCGAAGTGGGAAGCGAGATGCGTCTTAACATGGTGGCAGGCAAGAGGGCATGTGCAGGGGAACTCCCCTTTATAAAACCATCATTTCTCGGGAGACATACTATCATGAGAACAGCATAGGAAAGACCCACCCCCATGATTCAGTTACCTCCCACTGCATCCTTCCCACGACTTGTGGGAATTATGGGAGCTACAATTCAGGTGACATTTGGGTGAGGACCCAGTCAAACCACATCAGTGGGCAATAATGACTTAAGCATTTCTGATTATCTGCAAGGGAGCACACTTGTTTAGTGGTGGCTCCTCAGTTTGTCCAAGTCATATTTCCCTAACCCTTACCACCTCCCTCCTATGATCCTAGTTTCTGTTTCTTAGAACTGATGCTTCCAGCTTGTCAAGCTTCAGACATTGGGATCTTTCAAGTGTGTCTTCCCACTGCTGTTCAAATGAAATCCAAGATCTTTATTTTGGCTTACATGACCCTATGTGATTTGACCGCAGCTTGCTTCTCTCTCCTGCCCCTTGTGCTCCAGCCACACACCACCCTCTTCCACTCCTCCGTTCTTCCTACCCCCAGGCCTTACATAGGCTGCTCTCATCCTGGAATACTTTTTCCCACCCACTCTGCTAACACTCCCTCATCCTTAATTGGTGTATACTTGATGTTTTTGTCTGCCCCGCACTACTGCCCTTAAGAACTTACAGGCCAGCTCCAGGCTCAACCAAGCAGCATCACAACTTCCGACCACAGCAGTCAAGTAGGTCAATGCAAGCCCATTCTGGGACCGGGGAAGTACCGAGAGAGAGCAGCACACTTCTGGAGATGCAGAGGTACAGCTGGAGCCGTGAAGGGAGGGCTGGCCGGAGTGGAGGAGCCCTTGCCACAGAGTTGAGGTGGTGGTGGAGCTCAAGGATCAGCTGGGCCTGAAGTAAGCTAGCTCCACCCTGGACTCTTCTGTTAAATGATGCATAAATTCCTTGCCCTTGAGCTAGCTGGAGTTTTCTGTTACTTCAGACTTTGAGCCCTGGCTAATACGCTCTCCGATTAAGTATCATTTTATCAAAGACTTTACCTATCTTCCTGGTTTAAAAGAGATCTTCCCCCTTAGTTCTTTCTCAGCACCTTATTCTCGTCTTTCATAGTATTTGGTAGAATTTAACAAATTCGATGTAATAAAATATTTGGGTATACATTGATTTAATATTTGTCTCCCCCACTGGACCACAAAAGCTCA
This sequence comes from Rhinopithecus roxellana, assembly GCF_007565055.1. NCBI lineage: Eukaryota > Metazoa > Chordata > Mammalia > Primates > Cercopithecidae > Rhinopithecus > Rhinopithecus roxellana. Next base: position 63,504,698 of record NC_044566.1, read on the forward strand.
ATGAGGGCAAGGACCTTGTTTGCTTACTTTGTCCATTACCCAGGCACCTAGGGTTAAAAGGTTTATTGTGTGAATTAGTGATTACATTAAAGAGTTGAGATCTTACAATGCCAGGCATGGTTCTAAATGCTATATATACTTATTAATGTGTGCAATTAACTCTTTGAGGTAGGTACCCAATTTTTCAAATGAGGAAATTGAGGCTTTAATGATTAACTTTCCATGTCCGATTTCCCATCCCAAGTCTTGGTTGCCAAGCCCTACAGAGGGTCTTTTAACATCTTTCTACCACTACCCTGTTTCTCAACTAGATTATTACAATTCTTTTTTTTTTTTTTTTTTGAGACGGAGTCTCGCTCTGTCACCCAGGCTGGAGTGCTGTGGCCGGATCTCAGCTCACTGCAAGCTCCGCCTCCCGGGTTCATGCCATTCTCCTGCCTCAGCCTCCCGAGTAGCTGGGACTACAGGCGCCGCCACCTCGCCCGGCTAGATTTTTGTAGTTTTTAGTAGAGACGGGGTTTCACCGTGTTAGCCAGGATGGTCTCGATCTCCTGACATCGTGATCCGCCCATCTCGACCTCCCAAAGTGCTGGGATTACAGGCTTGAGCCACCACGCCCGGCCGATTATTACAATTCTTTAGAATAGTCTGGAACTCCTGCCAAAGGTCAGTAGGTAAGTGCTTTACTGAATGTGAGTTCATCATTTCCTCTTGTTCGTGCTGTGCCCTTTACTGGAGCACTCCACTTGAAGGAGTTGAACAAGCTTAAATGCCATCTGTAGAAAACCTTGAAGGAGTTGAACAAGCTTAAATGCCATCTGTAGAAAACCTTCCATTATCCTACCACAGTTTCAGTAGCAGTTCTTTCTTGTGACATTTTTCTGTCCACCTTTTATCAATATTTGCACCTTTTCCTCCTTACTAGACTGTAAGATTTTGAGGAAGGATCCGTATCTGTGTCAAATCTTGGTATTGCCAGGTTCACAGCATCTGGTACATACAATAGGCACTCATCTAAAATTTTCAAGGATTTTTGAATATCCCTCAGGAGGTTCACTTCATTCTTTTTTTCTTTTTTTTTTTTAATGCCTCCCTCTCACCCAGGCTGGAGTGCAGTAGCAAGATCTTGCCTCACTGCAACCTCTGCCTCCCAGGTTCAAGCGATTCTCCTGCCTCAGCCTCCCAAGTAGCTAGGATTATAGGCGCCTGCTACCACATCTGGCTAGTTTTTGTATTTTTAGTAGAGGAGACTAGGTTTCACCATGTTGGTCAGGCTGGTCTCGAACTCCTGACCTCGTGATCTGCCCACCTCAGCCTCCCAAAGTGCTGGGATTACAGGCATGAGCCACTGAGCCTGGCCCACTTCATTCTTAAATTGCTCTAATTTCATCAAATTCCATTAATTTTTTTTTTTTTTTTTTTTTTTTTTTTTTTTTGAGACGGAGTCTTGTTCTGTTGCCCAGGCTGGAGTGCATTGGTGCTAGTTCAGCTCACTGCAAGCTCCACCTCCTGGGTTCCCACCATTCTGCCTCAGCCTCCCAAGTAGCTGGGACTACAGGCGCCCTCCACCACGCCTGGCTAATTTTTGTATTTTTAGTAGATATGGGGTTTCACTGTGTTACCCAGGCTGGTTTTGAACTCCTGACCTCAGGTCATCTGCCCACCTCGGCCTCCCAAAGTGCTGAGATTACAGGTGTGAGCTACTGCACCTGGCCAAATTCTGGTTAAATTTTCTTGTGAGTTGGTTGTAACTGGGTTGACATACTACCGTGGGTAGAGCAAGAAATTCTGAACAGCTGAAGGTGCAAATTGAAGAGGCTAGAAATACCTTTTTCCTCTTTTTAGAATAGCTTACCTTTACTGAATATTCACTGCCCACCAGGCTCTCCCCTAGTTTCACTGACTTCTCCCAAGTTTTATGAGGTAGGGATATCATTACACCTTCCTATAATAAAGTCTGTATTAACATTCCCAGGCTAAGGACTTTTGCTTATTACAAGTACTTTTTAGTATTAAAATTACTTTTATGTTTAGCTTATTTCCCCTAAGGATGTCTTAAGGGGGAGAATCCATGATTTTGTCTTCACAGAATAGTTGCCTAGCCATGATTAATCCTTTCTAACACAATAAACATAACTTCCTTCAAGCTTGTGCCTTGCAGACTCCAGGAAATTAGTTATTTGCAAAAGCAACCTATATTTAATAGAAGACAAACCAGAACAGGCAGACATCTGGCTGCTCTTAACACATTCAAAGTGGAAACTATGACCATGTCATTTTTTTTTTAAGAGAGGCATTTTGAGTTTGTATAAAAACTGAATAGGTCTACTGTAGATAACTAGGCAAAAATTGCTAATTGTAGGGGATAACATTACTGCAGTAATAGTGTGTCAGTGTAGTGTGGGTGGATGCCAGACTATAAGAAACTGAGTATGAAAGAACATTATTTCTGGAAATGTTTCAACTAGTCCTCTATTTTTGGCTACCTAGGTCCAATGACCCATTTTTGAGCTGTTAAAGTAGCCCCTCAATCTCAGCCTCATTGTCACCTATAAATGACCACTGTAGTCACTGTATCTCAGTTGTGGTTGCATGAGATAATGCTGGTAAAGTTGTTCCTCAGCACAGTATCAGTGTTCCTTACTTACGGGGTCATGTCTGGATGAACTCATCATGAGTTGAAAATATCCTGTCAGAAGTGCCCTTTCTACTTAAAATGTGTTCAGTTCACAGCGGGTTTATCGGGATGTAGCGCCATAATGAGCTGAGGACCGTAGTGAATGGCTTATCACTTACGCTCCATCGCAAAGCTGAAAAATCTAAAGTTGAACTATCATAACTTGGGAGCCATCTGTGTTTGGCACAAGTAAACACTTAAGTCATAAACTTGATTTAGTGTTGCTTTCTCAGTTTCACAAAAACAAGTCTGAAATGTGTTTAATTGAAAAAGAGATATATCGAGTTCAGCTCTTTATTTAGTATGTTCAATTTTGGAGAATCTTAAACCTAGCCTAATGTTTCTTTCTACCCCCATTCACACCTGCCTCTCATATGCATACAACCGATACCTAAAGCATTACCTGAGTCAATGATCAGCTGGGCATAACCGTCCCAGTTTTTGTATACCGTGAAAAACTAAAAAGACATAGGCAATGTCATGTACTGTAACACATATTCCAAAGGGAAAACATCAATTCCAAAATACCTATGAGCCAGTGAGGCAACCAGGGCAGACACTAAAGCACTGAGCAAGACACTGTCATGACGACTATTTCTATTTTATATGTGGGGAAACAGCTCAGTTATTACTTAAAGCCACACTTACTTACCAAAGCCCGAAATAAAGAAGTCTTTTGATTCTTAGCATTATATTCAATAAATTCTACTAGATATTCTCTAACTGTACTTTTAATGGAATATTGAAATCTTTAAAGGAAAAATTCCATGTTGGAACCAAGCAAAGGGTGGAATGTGACAAACCAGCTCAACCACTTTGGCGTACAAAGTCCTTTATTTAGTTCCTACCCTCTTCATCTGCATAGTAAATCATAGGGATCTTCCCCCCACGAATAGGAAGTTAATCATGGCTATTCTCCAAAAAGCTAGGTGTAAATTAACTTTATGGCTCCACTCTATCTAATCTGAATGAATAAACAACCTAAAGGTTTGGGGTAAACCCCAGCACAGAAGAGGCACCAGATCTCGGCTCCAGGTTGGTCTCTGCCACTGCTAACAGGGACACCAGTTCCACAGAATCATTAGATTTTTAAATGGCTGTTTTTCTAGGTACCAGATAAAACTAGTGCAATTTAATTGCTGCTAGTACTTTTTTTTAAATTTTGGGATATACATTTTTACTTGGCTACTGTAACAAACTAAATGGAATTTACAGTATAGTCATACCGTTCATAAACTTCAAAATGAGAATAGTGCCATGGAAGAGTTCCAGTTTTAACACCACTTTACGGCCGATAACCAGTATTTATTGTTTTCTCATTTGCCAGGCACTATTCTAAGCTCTTTTAAAATATTCAATCTTGACAATCCTATAGGCCATTATCTCCATTTTACAAAATAAAGATTCAAATAATTTATCCAAGTTTGCAGAGCCACCGCTGCAGGCAGGATTTAAATGTTTTGCTGCACTGGTCTGCATCATTGCTTTACTGCCTCTCTAATCGGATGCATGCCAGTGCCTAGCACACAAGAGGATGTGTGAATACCTCCTACTCACTCAACCTGACCTTGTCCCTGGCTCTTCTCCCTCGGTCTTAAGATTTTTCCTTCACCCCTCCCTCCATATGCAGATCTCCAGGGTAAACCTTTCTACCTCTACCGAAACCCTTGTTTCCTCTGAACTCGTTTTCCAGCCTTCAAAATGCCCTATTCCCCACGTTAAAAATATAAGTCCTCGGCTGGGCGCGGTGGCTCAAGCCTGTAATCCCAGCACTTTGGGAGGCCAAGATGGGCGGATCCCGAGGTCAGGAGATCGAGACCATCCTGGCTAACATGGTGAAACCCCGTCTCCACTAAAAAATACAAAAAACTAGCCGGGCGACGAGGCGGGCGCCTGTAGTCCCAGCTACTTGGGAGGCGGAGGCAGGAGAATGGCGTGAACCTGGGAGGCGGAGCTTGCAGTGAGCTGAGATCCGGCCACCGCACTCCAGCCTGGGCGACAGAGCAAGACTCCGTCTCAAAAAAAAAAAAAAAAAAAAAAATATATATATATATATATAAGTCCTCATTGTGGTGCCTGTTCTTCAGCCTTTTATGTCATGGTACCCTGATCAAGGCAGGGCAATCTCTTCCAACACAGCTTCTTCACCTTGCCTCAGCTTATACTATTCCAAACTGCCTCTGCTGCCACTTGAGCTCAATCTCACGTCCTTTCCAACTGCATACAGCCGTCTACACAAACACGTTTGATTTCATACAATCCCGTGGCTTTCTTGTTCTGCCCCTTTGGGCTTAACCATACCCTCCTCCACTACTTAGTATAAACCCTGTACCCAGGCCTCCATTAACTTTCACACTCAGGCTGATTACACACATATATTTAACAGTACAGTTTTACACAGAATGCTAAGAGCACTTTTCTTCATATTTTACAGAAGGGCTTGAAACATACAGACTTTCCATTAGTAATCATACAATAGCACATCTGAATCTAATTCCTAAATAGATGATGCATTATAATTTTAGAATTTAAAGGCTTAATGGCAATAATCAGGGGAGGAAAAAGAGTAAGTTTATTTTACATAACTGACGGAAAAATAAATTCAAGAAATTGTAAATAGAATTTAATATGGTCTCATGCGCCCTGAAGGAGGTGGTGCCCGATTTGGAGGGGTAATTGCTATGTCCAAGTAATCTCCTATCTGGAACTTCTGCGACTGCAGGGTCATGGAATCATCAGTCCCCTTTCTGCCAGACATGGTGCTGCCAATCTCCTTAACTCTGCAAGAAGGAAAATCAACTGTTAATGGATCAAAACCAGGGAATCCCAGCATGTGCTACGAAGTGAATCCGGCACCGGATCTGCTCCATCACTTTATAACACGGCTCCAAAACTTAAGAACTTTATTAAGCCAAACCAGGTCTGAGTATAAACCCTGTTCTCCCACTAATAAGACTCACTGAAAAATTAGCCTGGCGCGGTGGCGGGCGCCTGTAGTCCCAGCTACTAGGGAGGCTGAGGCAGGAGAACGGCGTGAACCCAGGAGGCGGAGCTTGCACTGGGCCGAGATCGCGCCACTGCACTCCAGCCTGGTGGACAGAGTGAGACTCCGTCACAAAAAAAAAAAAAAAAAAAAAAAAAGACTCACTGAAGGAGTGATCTCTATCAGTTAAAACATACTAAAAACACAGAGATTAACAGGACTTACAAATGAGAAGTTACCTACCGATAGCCGGGTCTTTTCACATCAGTAAAAACAATTGCAAAATTGAAGTGAGTGCCCTTCTTTCTAGCTTCTGGGTAGACTTCCTTTACTAAGCTTGTCAGTTCTTTCAAGGTTGCATCCATCCTGGATTTTTTTAAAAGAAGACATTTACATTTGTTTAATCAGCAATATTATTAAAAGGATACTGACAATGAGTTAATCACACATATGAGTTGTGACTTACGTTAGAAACTGCCAGGGTCTTATACTAGAGTTGAATTTTAAAGCAGCTAAAAATACTATTTGCCTCCAAAAACTCCGTGTACCAGCCTTACTGCTGGAAATTTCAATTAATTAGACTCTTAGTGCTAAAAGGGACTTCAGAGATTCTATATGCTATCTTCTGTTGCTACACAACACCCTATGGCCCAGTGATTTACCTAAAGGTAACTAGTCCAAATAAACCCAAATATGCAAAATACATGTATCCCATTAGTTCTAAGACATGTACTCTTCCACATTTTAGCATCTCTGAAATTGGAGTGTATCTTAGAATCAATGTACTAGGAAAGCATTTTCATACTGACACGTTTTGTTTTTGAGAATCTCGCTCTGTCGCCCAGGTTGCAGTGCAGTGGCCTGACCTTGGCTCACTGCAACCTCCGCCTCCTAGGTTCAAGCAATTCTCCTGCCTCAGCCTCCTGAGTAGCCGGGATGACAGGTGCGCGGCACCACGCCCAGCTTTTTTTTCGTATTTTTAGTAGAGACAGGGTTTCACCATGTTGGCCATGCTGGTCTCGAACTCCTGACTTCAACTGATCCACCTATCTTGGCCTCCCAAAGTGCTGGGATTGATTACAGGCGTGAGCCACTGTGCCCCGCCAGATGTGTTTCTTCTTTCTTAGATGGAATCTTAAGTTTTACGACAAATAAGAGTCCTAGAGCCAATGAAATATACAAATTTTTCTTAGGATGAAGCACAGGCTCTTGTCACAATAAAGTCTCTTACCCTGCAAATACTGATTTGAATGCAACTTTCATATAGTCCCCTGAGCTAATAGGGCACAATCTGAAAAAATATTTTAAAATATAAGCATCTTAGAAATAACCTAGTATACATTTTTTTGCCAGGTGCGGTGGCTCATGCCTGTCATCCCAGCACTTTGGGAGGCCAAGGTGGGTGGATCACCTGAGGCCAGGAGCTGAAGTTTGAGACCAGCCTGGCCAACATGGTGAAACCCCGTTTACTAAAATTACAAAAATTAGCCAGGCGTGGTGGCACACATCTGTAGCCTATAATCCCAGCTACTCGAGAGGCTGAGGCAAGAGAATCGCTTGACCTGGGAGGCAGAGGCTGCAGTGAGCCAAGATTGTGCCACTGTATTCCAGCCTGGGCGACAGTGAGACTGTCTCAAAAACAAAAACAAAAAAACCTGAGGTCACACTGGTTTATCTGTCTCAGAGGTGAGTTTTTTTTTTTTTAACCTGATATTTTGATGTTATTCTGTGTCAATTACAGATTGAGTATCCCTTAACCAAAATACATGGGACTAGAAGTGCTTTGGGTTTTTTCAGATTTTAGAATTTCTGCAGATACGTAAGGTATCTTGGGGTTGTGACCCCAGTTTAAGTAAGAAACTCATTTATGTTTCAAACATACCTTATACACGGCCGGAATATAATTTTATACATCATTTTAAGTAATTTTGTGCATGAAAGGAAGTTTGGTGCACGCCTGTAATCCTAGCTATTCAGGAGGCTGAGGCAGGAGAATCGCTTGAACCTGGGAGGCAGAAGTTGCAGTGAGCCAAGATTGCACCACTGCCCTCCAGCCTGGGGGACAGAGCAAGTCTCTCTCTCAAAAAAAAAAAAAGTTTGTGTCAAGAACTTATGTGTGCAATTTTCCACCGGTGTCATGTCAGCTCTCAAAGTTTCAGATTTTGTGGCATTTCAGATTTTGCATTTGCAATGCTCAATCTATATTCTGATACACAGTACATACTTATGATGATATATACCAGAAATAATTTTTTCCTTCTAAAAATATTTTCAATATTGTCTTGCTCTTAATGAATTTGGGGGATTTATATCACACCTTTTATCAGTTCTGACAGTGTGAAACCTACACAAGCTTCCCACCTTCTAAGGACTAACTTTCCAGACCAACAATTGGAGTGCCAAGTGTTGCTTTTTCATCACTAGTCAGAAGCTTGAGGACAGGGTGGGGTTCAGTACTTGTGTCAGCTTGACGAAGCTACAGCCCCCAGATATTCAACCAAACACTAACCTAGGTATTGCTGTGAGATACTTTATAGATGTGATTAAAGTCAACCACCAATTGACATTAAATTCAAGGCGCTATCCTATATAATCTGGGTAGGCCTGATTCTATTAGTTGAAAGGCCCTAAGAGCAGCCTTTCCTTCCTGAGAACCTGCCCTACAGATTTGACAATTAAAGTACCTAGACAGCCCCCACAATCACGTAGGCCAATTCTTTGCAATAAAGCTCTCTTTTTTGGGGGGGGATGGAGTCTGCTCTGTCGCCCAGGCTGGAGGACGTGGCGCCGATCTCGGCTCACTGCAACCTCTGCCACCTGGATTCAAGCAATTCTCCTGCCTCAGCCTCCCACGTAGTTGGGATTACAGGCACCCACCACCACACTTGGCTAATTTTTGTATTTTTAGTAGAGACAGGGTTTTGCCATGTTGACCAGGCTGGTCTCCAACTCCTGACCTCATGATCTGCCCACCTCTGCCTCCCAAAGTGCCACCGCGCCCAGCGGAAATCAATCTCTTAACACATCTCTCCCAATTCTGTTTTTCTGGCTGAGCCATGACTGACTTTGGCAAGCACAGCCTGCCTCCACTGGGCTCCTCTGGAATCCCACTCCTTTTTCCATAGCTTGTCGGGGCTGCCTACTTTAACCTCACAGTCTACTTCTATTGAGAATTTCCAGCATATGTTAACTAATTTTCCCTCATTACTATTTCTGGGAGTGAGGGCAGGCCTTTGTGTTACCCCCATTACCAATCATCCAGTCTTTCAGAATCTCTTCTTTGGCCACCATTTTGAGATATAACTTAAGGTTGTTCCTTCTTTGTTTGGTTGCAATTTATGGACAGGCAGTTCAGGACAGGATTTTTTTTGTAATTTTTTTTTCTTGATTCAGAGGAGAAGGTCTGTGGAACAACCTCACCCTGCCATCTTAACCCTAAAAATCACTCTATTCATCCGCTTTCCCTGATAAAAGGACTACAGGGAGGAGCAGTACCTTCTTGACTTTATACCCTCAGGATCTAAGCACACACAGCACCCGGCAAATAGGAACTCTTATTTGTTGGAAGAAACATACACTTCAATTTCTGAAAAGAAATTTTCATCAAGTCATTCAACAGTTCTTCCATATAAGCTAAATCAACCTTCCTGGAACACTTACCCTTGAGTGATGCTTAAATACAAGTATCATACTACTACATAAATTTAACAAGCACCTCCAAATAAGATAAATAAGGTCCCAATATTCAAGGGATTAGCTCTAGTGTACAGGGCTTAAACAGTTTAAAATTATACACATTCAGGCCGGGCGCGGTGGCTCAAGCCTGTAATCCCAGCACTTTGGGAGGCCGAGACGGGCGGATCACGAGATCAGGAGATCGAGACCATCCTGGCTAACACGGCGAAACCCCGTCTCTACTAAAAATACAAAAAACTAGCCGGGCGAGGTGGCGGCGCCTGTAGTCCCAGCGGCGCCTGTAGTCCCAGCTACTCGGGAGGCTAAGGCAGGAGAACGGCGTAAACCCGGAGGCGGAGCTTGCAGTGAGCTGAGATCCGGCCACTGCACTCCAGCCTGGGCGACAGAGCAAGGCTCTGTCTCAAAAATAAAATAAAATAAAATAAAATAAAATAATACACATTCTGGGGAATATAAAATAGTGCAGCTGCTGTGAAAAAGTTTGATGGTTCCTCACAACTTAAACAAAATTAACATATGACCCAGTAATCCACTCCTAGGTACATACCCAAAATAACTGAAAGCAGGAACACAAACACATTTGTATGCCAATGTTCACAGCAGCATTATTCACAATGGCAAAAAAGGGGAAACAATCCAAGTGTCCATCAACAGATGAGTATATATGTGATGCACACATACAATGAAATATTATTCAGTCTTGACAAGGCTGAATGGATGCTACCTCAATGCTGAAAACACCATGAAATAAGCCAGTCACAAAATGACAAACACTGTAATGAGTTCACTGAAATGAAATATCCAGAATAGACAAATTCATATATAGACAGATAATACATTAGAGGCTACCAGGGGATGGAGGAATGGGAAATTATTGTTTAATAGGCACGGTGTGTCCTTAAAAGGGTACCAGCACACTGAATCCAGCTTGGGAAACAGTGCAAGACTCCGTCTCTTTAAAAATTAAAAAAAGGGGCCGGGCGCGGTGGCTCAAGCCTGTAATCCCAGCACTTTGGGAGGCCGAGACGAGCGGATCACAAGGTCAGGAGATTGAGACCATCCTGGCTAATACGGTGAAACCCCGTCTCTACTAAAGAATACAAAAAACTAGCCGGGCGACGAGGCGGGCGCTTGTAGTCCCAGCTACTTGGGAGGCGGAGGCAGGAGAATGGCGTAAACCTGAGAGGCGGAGCTTGCAGTGAGCTGAGATCCGGCCACGGCACTCCAGCCTGGGCGACAGAGCCAGACTCCGTCTCAAAAAAAAAAAAAAAAAAAAAAAAGGCTAATGACCGCGTGCTGGCTCACACCGTAATCCTACCACTTTGGGAGGCCGAGGCAGGCGGATCACTTGAGGTCAGGAGTTCGAGACCAGCCTGGCCAACATGGTGAAACACTGTCTCTACTAAAAATACAAAAATTAGCCAGGTGTGGCGGTGGGCGCCTGTAATCCCAACTACTGGGGAGGCTGAGGCGTGAGAATCCCTTGAACCCGGGAGGCAGCGGCTGCAGTGAGCCGAGATCGGTGCCACTGCACTCCAGCCTGGGCGACAGAGTGAGACTCAAGAAATAAGAAATGGTTACCATGGCAAATTTTGTTACATATGCACACACATATATATTTTGAGACGGAATCTCGCTCTGTCGCCCAGGCTGGAGTACAGTGGCGCGACCTCAGCTCAATGCAACCTCCACTTTCCAGGTTCAAGTGATCCTCCTGCCTCAGTCTCCCAAGTAGCTGTGATCACAATTCTGTGCCACCACACAAGGCTAATTTTTGCATTTTTGGTAGACACAGAGTTTCATCACGCTGGCCAGACTGGTCTTGAACTCCTGACCTAAAGTGATCCGCCAGCCTCAGTTTCCCAAAGTGCTGGGACTGCAGGCATGAGCCACCGTGCATGGCTTGTTATATAATTTTTTATCACAATAAAAAATTTATTTTAGGCCAGGCGCGGTAGCTCACACACCTGTAATCCCAGCACTTTGGGAGGCCGAGGCAGGCAGATAACCTGAGGTCAGGAGTTCGAGACCAGCCTGGTCAATATGGTGAAACCCCATCTCTACTAAAAATACAAAAATTAGCCAGGTGTGGTGGTGGGCACCTGTAATCCAACCTACTCGGGAGGCTGAGGCAGGAGAATGGCGTGAACCCAGGAGGCGGAGCCTGCAGTGAGTGGAGATGGCGCCACTGCACTCCAGCCTGGACGACAGAGCAAGATTCCGTCTGAAAAAATATATATATATATACACATACACATATATAGCATATACATGTATTTTTCAGTTACACACCTTTTACTTATATTAAAAACCCATTATGGTGTCAATCCAAGGAGTTATGTGCAGTGCTAAAGACAAGCCGGCAGTAGTTTGTAGGGAGATACACCCAAGAGATGAACACTCAGGAACAATCTTCACTAAACACATACCAAAAGCTTTTCCATTAACCCTTAAATAATAACTCGGGTTTTGGTAGTTTATTTTTCACTTTTGGTGCTTTGGTACCTAAATGCTCTTTGAGAAAAACAAACACCACTCGACAGCATCACTCTCCCTTACCATGCTGTCCTAGTGCAATTTATTTGACTATGAGTCCCTTTAAGGAGGATACTACCACTTAATTATCTATCACTTTTGTACCTAGCAGCCACAACAGTGCTAGCAATCTTGGGTCTGTGCATTCTTAACCGCCCAAAAGTTGCAACATTAATCACAAAAGCGTTACAATACAGGCAAATCTCCTTTCACCTAACAACAAAAACTTCTAACTTCCCGAAAGCCGAGCCCGAAGGCCCCAAGTGGAGGAATGAAATTTAAATCAAGGAGAATAACCCTACACTGGCAAAGGCAATTAACTGTTGTTCCAGGTTCCCAGCCCAGGTTCGAGCCCGCCCCCGCCCTCCTCACCAAGTGTAGATCTGCAACTCGCTGGACGGTACATTTCCCCGGGAGAACTCGTCCATTCGGTGGTGGCGGCCGTTATTGGTGGTGAAGACCCGCAGCAACAGTGGGCATGTCTGAGAGAGAAAAACGGAAGGGCAGAAGTTAAAGACACCAGCTGCGAGCCCCGGACCTCACCTCTCTTCCCGAGGCGTTGAGGCCTCCGAGCCGCCCGGATACCAAAAACGCCGTCTCCTCCCGCACACAGGCCGCGCCTCTGCACCCTGCCGGGCCCACCCCCAATCTCTTCCCGGACCCCAAAGCGGAGGGGACCTTCACCTTCTCGCGGTCGATCGGTTTCTCTGGCTCCTTCTTAATTTCCTCCTGGGTAACGCGCGACTCCACCGCCATCTTCCTCCTACGGCCCGCGAGACGCTCGCCCTGACCTCCGACCCCTGCAGCGAGCATGAGCACGAAGTCTCTCGCGAGGAGAAGCTCGACACTTTATAGTCGGCCAGGGGCTGGGCGGGGCGTCTCCTGGCGCAGGCGCACTTCCGTTCGTGGCGTGAGAGCCGGGCGCGCCTGCGTGTTGCGACTTCGGGAAAAGGCGGGTGCTGGCCTCCGCGAGGAGGAGCGGCTTAGCCTCCGTCGTCTGGCAGTTGGTTGCCGGGGTGTTTTTTTTTCCTTAAATATTCACAGGCGAAATAAGCTTAAGGTGGCGTTTTCACGCGTAATGACGAAAATCTTATTGGACACAAAACGTTCCTTTATTAGCAAAATATAGATCTTTCTGATAAAAGAACAGGTCCGCCATACCCGCCCCTGAGGTAAGCCGGAAGAGGCGCCGCCAGCGTACTTGGTCATGGAGCGATCCTTTCAGCCGCACACACGGCGGCCTAGAGACCTAAATTGCGAACAGCAAACCCAGAACTTGTAGGAAATAACGTTCTAGAATATCTTCAGGACCTATGGGTGGGAATATATAATAGAAAAAGAACTAACGAGAAGCAATTGATTCGACTGGGTTAGGACAAAAATAATCTGACCTTCAAAATACAGAACTCCATGATGAACCCAAAATGCCAAGTATATGACTGAACTTAAAAGTGATATCATCTTACGACTGAAAAGTGGAAAAAAAAATACATCATAAGAGAGAAAAAAGCCACAGAGTGGGAGAAATTTGTTACACATATGATTGACAAAGGCAATTATCCAGAATATATAGGATCTAAACAGACAACCCAATCGAAAAATGGATGAAATTACTGAACAGGTGCTTTGGAAATGACAAAATCCAGAGTCAACGAACATGTAAGGTGCACAAGCGCATTACAAATCAGGGCAATGCATTAAAACCATGATGAGTTTCAGTTGATTGGTTTTTAAGCCACACCCACTAGATTGGCAAAAATTAGGAACTCTGGCCAGGCGTGGTGGTGGCTCACGCCTGTAATCCCAGCATTTTGGAAGGATCAGGCGGATCACCTGACCTCCTGACTCCCAACTTGAGGTCAGGAGTTTGAAACAAGCCTGGCCAACAGGATGAGAGCCCGGCTCCACTATAAATACAAAAAAAAAAAAAAAAAAAACGGCCAGGCGCGGTGGCTCATGGCTGTAATCCCAGCACTTTGGGAGGCCGAGGGGGGCGGATCACGAGGTCAGGAGATCCAGACCATCCTGGCTAACACGGTGAAACCCCGTCTCTACTAAAAATACAAAAAAAAAAAAAAAAAATTAGCCAGGCATGGTGGTGGGGTCCTGTAGTCCCAGCTACTCGGGAGGCTGAGGCAGGAGAATGGTGTGAACCCGGGAGGCGGGAGGCGGAGGTTGCAGTGGGCCGAGATCGCACAACTGCACTCCAGTCTGGGCTACAGAGCGAGACTCCGTCTCAATAAATAAATGAAGAAATAAATAAATCCAAAAATATATATATTAGCCAAGAGTGGTGGCAAGCGCCTGTGATCCCAGCTACTGGGAAGGCGGAGGCAGGAGAACTGCTTGAACGGGGAGGCAGAGGTTACAGGTTACAGTGAGTGGAAATTGTGCCACTGCAGTCCAGCAACCTAGGCCACAGAGTAAGACTCCATCTCAAAAAAAAAAAAAAAATACGGCCGGGCACAGTGGCTCACCCCAGTAATCCCAGCACTTTGGGAGGCCAAGACAGGTGGATCACTTGAAGTCAGAAGTTTGAGACCAGCCTAACCAACATGGTGAAGCCCCGTCTCTACTAAAAAATACTAACCACTCGTGGTGTCGCAAGCCTGTAATCCCAGCTACTTGGGAGGCTGAGGCAGGACAATTGCTTGAACCCGGAGGCAGAGGCTATAGTGAGCCAAGATCACGCCATTGTACTCCAGTCTGGGCAATAGCGAAACTCCATCTTAAAACAAAAAATCTAGGATCTCTGACAGTAGCAAGTGTTTGTAGGCTACTGGGAATTCTGATATACTGCTGGTAAGAATGTAAACTGGAACACCTGCTTTGGAAAGTAGTACCTACCCTAGAGAAAATCTTGCTCAAGTGTATCCAGAGACATTACAAGAATGTTCTTAGCTATAACAAAAAGCTGGAAACAGCCCACGTGTCCATCAACAGTAGGACACTTCAGTGAATTGTGTTGTACTAGACAGCAATAACACTAACAATCAACAATGGGATACTATAAAGCAACACAAATTTACAAACTACAGTCATATGAAACAATGTGAATCTCACAAACATGATGGTAAGTATAAGAAACCAAAGATGACAACGTATTTACTGTGTGAATTCATTTTCGAAACATTCAAAAGCAGGCAATACTAAAATATATTGTTCAGGAGAATTCAGGTGACAAAATTATAAAGAAAATGGAGAATTATAATTACCAAAAAGTCTGAGTAGTAATGACCTCTGAGTATAGAAGGGAATTGTAATAAGGCAGGGGAAAATGGAACGCTTCTAGAGTGTTGGCAACGTTCCATTTTTTTTTTTTAACTTGGGTGGTGGTTACATAGCTGTTTGAATTAAAATACTATTTTTTTTTTTTTTTGAGACAGTCTCGCTCTGTCGCCAGGCTGGAGTGCAGTGCAGTGGCACAATCTCGGCTCACTGCAACCTCTATCTCCTGGGTTCAAGCAATTCTCTGCCTCAGCCTCCCCAGTAGCTGGGATTACAGGCGCCCACCACCATGCCCAGCTAATTTTTTTGTATTTTTAGTAGAGATGGGGTTTCCCTCTCTTGGCCAGGCTGGTATTGAACTCCTGACTTCGTGATCCACCTGCCTCAGCCTCCCAAAGTGCTGAGATTACAGGCATGAGCCACCACACCTGGCCTGAATTAAAATTACTCTTTCAAAGAGTACATTTATGTTATTATTATTGAGATGGTCTTGCTCTGTCACCCAGGTTGGAGTCCAGTGATGCAATCATGACTCACTGCAACCCTGACGTCCCGGCTCAGCGATCCTCCCACCTTAGCCTCCTGGGTAGCTGGGACCATGTGTCTGGAAACACAGGCCCAAGCCACCATGCCAGGCTAATTTTTGTAATTTTTGCAGAGACAGGGTTTTGCCATTTTGGGCAGGCTGGTCTCAAACTCCTGACCTCAAGCTATCCACCCTCTTCAGCCTCCCAAAGTGCTGGGATTACAGGCAAGAGCCACCATGCCCAACCCCATTTATTTTTTATGCACCCTTCTGTACTAATGCTATACCTTGCTATTTTAAAAATACATAATTCAACAGAAAAAATGACAAAAGACATGGATGGGCCAGGAGCAGTGGCTCATGCCTGTAATCTCAGCACTTTGGGAGGCCGAGGTGGGTGGATGGCTTGAGGTCAGGAGTTTGAGACCAGCCTGGCCAGCATGGCGAAACCCTCTCTACTAAAAATACAAAAACTAGCTAGGACTGTTGGCAGGCGCCTGTAATCCCAGCTACTCTGGAAGCTGAGGCAGGAGAATCTCTTGAACCCGAGAAGCGGAGGTTGCAGTGAGCCAAGATCTTGTCACTGCACTCCAGCCTTAGCAACAGAGCTATACACCATCTCAAAACAAAACAAAACAAAACAACAAAAAACAGGCATTTCATAGAAGGTTAAATAAAGGTAAACATATGAAGATACCCGACCTCAAGAATAGTCATAGAGGCCGGGCGCGGTGGCTCACGCCTATAATCCCAGCACTTTGGGAGGCCGAGGCGGGCGGATCACAAGGTCAGGAGATCGAGACCACAGTGAAACCCCGTCTCTACTAAAAATACAAAAAATTAGCCGGGCGCGGTGGCGGGCGCCTGTAGTCCCAGCTACTCAGGAGGCTGAGGCAGGAGAATGGCGTGAACCTGGGAGGCGGAGCTTGCAGTGAGCTGAGATCCGGCCACTGCACTCCAGCCTGGGCGTCAGAGCGAGACTCTGTCTCAAAAAAAAAAAAAAAATAGTCATAGAAATGCAAAGTTAAACACAGATAACATTTCACTCTACTAGATTAACCAAAATGTGAAAGTCTGACAACTTAAGTGCTCGCAAGGATATGGAGAAAAGGGAAATCTTATAGATTGCTCTCATTCACTTTAGAAAACTGATTGGCATCACCTAGAAAGATTCAGTATATGTACACCTTAAGACTCAGCTATTCTGGCCAGGCGCGGTGGCTCACGCCTGTAATCCCAACACTTTGGGAGGTCGAGGAGGGCAGATCACCTGAGGTTGGGAGTTCAAGACCAGCCTGACCAACATGGAGAAACCCCATCTCTACTAAAAATACAAAATTAGCCAGGCGTGGTGGTACATGCCTGTAATCCCAGCTACTTGGGAGGCTGAGACAGGAGAATTGCTTGAATCTGGGAGGTGGAGGTTACAGTAAGCCCAGATTGCACTATTGCACTCCAGCCTGGGCAACAAGAGCGAAACTCCGTCTCAAGACAAAAAAAAAAAAAAGACTCAGCTATTCTATGCCTTATGTGTAACTCATAAAAATTTTTGGCAATGAGCACAAGGCAACAGTTTGAATAATATTATAACGTGTTTATTCATAATAACTAGAAACAATTCAACTGTCTACCTAGAGTATAGTCATAAAATGGAATACTATAAAGACTTGAAAGTAAATGAATGGAATTTTTTAAATTTTTTTAATTTTTAATTTTTATTTTTTTGAGACGGAGTCTCATTCTGTCGCCAGGCTGGAGCACAGTGGCGCTATCTCAGGTCACTGCAATATCCGCCTTCCAGGTTCAAGCAATTCTCCTGCCTCAGACTCCAGAGTAGCTGGGACTACAGGCGCGCACCACCATGTCCAGCTAATTTTTGTATTTTTAGTAGAGACGGGGGTTTCACCATGTTGGCCAGGATGGTCTCGATCTCCTGACCTCGTGATCCACTCACCTCAGCCTCCCAGTGCTGGAATTAAGGGCGTGAGCCACTGCACCCGGCCTTCTTTTTTTTTAAAGTAGAAGCAGCAAGTCACAGAATACATACCATAGGATTCAACTGATGCAATTTATTCAATTTGGGGGAAAAATAGGAACCCCTCACCTAAAAATACTGTTTAGGGAAACAAACATGAGTAGTAAAACTACAAAGAGAAGCAGGCAGAAACAAACACTAAATTCAGTTTAATGTTTTCTCTGAGGGTAAGCTTGGGTGATGCAATTTATTAAGGGCATCCAGGGCTTCTAAGATACTGGTAATATACTCTTTCTCACTAGGAGGAGTGTGTTTTTTTTATTTACATTGTAGCTGTACATCTTAGAAACTCTTTTGTATGTGTAATTTAGATTACTCTTTTAAAATATTGTTAGTTAGGTACTTATTTACTTTTGAGACGGGATCTGGCTCTGCTGCCCAGGCTGAAATGCATTGTCATAATCTCAGTCTCAGCTCACTGCAGCCTCCCCTTCCTGGACTCAAGCAATCCTCCCACCTCAGCCTCCCATGTGACTGGGACTACAGGCCACAACACCAGGCCTGGCTAATTTTTTCTCGAAACGGGGTTTTGCCACGTTGCCCAACTTGTCTCAAACTCCGGAGCTTGGCAGGGTGCAGTGGCTCACGCTTGTAATCCCAGCACTTTCAGAGGCCGAGGCGGGCGGATCACCAAGTCAGAAAATCGAAACCATCCTGACTAACACAGTGAAACCCCATCTCTATTAAAATACAAAAAATTAGCTGGGCGTGGTGGCGGGCGCCTGTAGTACCAGCTACTCGGGAGGCTGAGGCAGGAGAATGGTGTGGGCAGGAGAATGGTGTGAACTGGAGAGGCGGAGCTTGCATTGAGCTGACATGGCACCACTGCACTCCAGCCTGGGCAACAGAGAGAGATTCCGTCTTAAAAAACGAAAAAAAAAATTTCCTGGCCTCAAGCAATTTACCGCCTCAGTCTCCCAAAGTGCTCAGGTTACGAGCATGAGTAACCGCATCCAGTCATAAAAAAGTTATTTTTTCATTGTGCCTAGAGTAGGCATGCATGCAGAATTGCATGCAGGCAATGTTTGTTTTTTCAAAAAGATATTTAAATTTTCTCCCCAGTTCTATGATTCTAGTATATCTTTTTGAAAAAATTTATTTTTCTGAATAAAGAAGAATTCTAGGATGATTCTAGTATTGTATCTTTTTCAAAACCTCCATAATATAAAAATGCAGACACATGAGGGCACTCTAATCAATCCATTAAAGGGAAAACACTGAAACTACGAAAATGAAGAACTTCACAACCTTTTATTGGTGATACTGGGGAGGCTTCATTTTTTAGATATAAGCTCCCATTTTGGGACCTTTCCAAATAGCCCGCTGTCATCAAAATGAAACTTTCCGACACCTTGAGACAGTAGAAGGGCAGCTATATTTTAGAATACTTGGAATACTTTTCAGCAGCCCTCATTCTACCTCCATGGCCTTGTAAGACCAGCTCTGAATTGGTCCTGAAATTGTAATATTTAAGGCTATGCATCTTTCCTTTCTTTCTTTTTAGAATTTACATGGACAAGTATTACACTTCCAAGTAATATACCCACGGGAATTGAAAGCAGGGACTCAGATATTTGTACACCAGTGTTCACAGCAGCATTATTCACAGTAGCCAAAAGGTAGAAACAATCTGAATGTCCATCAACTGATGGAAAGATATACATACAATGGAATATAGAGCTTTCAAAAGGACTAAAATTCTGACCTGTTACAACATGGATGAACCTAGAAAACATTATGCTAAATGAAAAAAGCCAGACACAAAAGAACAAACATTGTGTGATGTCATTTATAAGAGGCACATAGAATGAACAGGCAAATTCATAGGCAGAAAGTATAAGAGAGGCTGCCAGGGGCTGGTGGGTACATGGGGAGTGGGAAGTTATTGCTTAATGGGTACAGAGTTTCTGTCTGAGATGATGAAAAAATTCTGGATATGAATGGGGGGATGGTTGCACAACACTGTGAACATACTTAAAGTCACTGAATTGTACACCTAAAAATTGTTAAAATAATAACGTTTATGTTCCATAAATTTTATCACAATTTTAAAAATTAAAAAAAGTGAACATCCAAAGTATGTAAAAAATAAGTCATCAGACACTCTCCACTCTTCTTTTTCTACTCCCTCTCTTTTGCGTGTCCTAGCATTATGAATCTAGGAAAAGGCAGATTCTCCCAATTAAAATCAGAAATATGTAATGAGGAGTTCTAAAGAATATGCCTCAGTCAATCACTACAACTCCATGGCATTCTCTGCTGTTAAGATGAAGAAGAGGCCGGGCGCGGTGGCTCAAGCCTGTAATCCCAGCACTTTGGGAGGCCGAGACGGGCGGATCACGAGGTCAGGAGATCGACACCATCCTGCCTAACACAGTGAAACCCCGTCTCTACTAAAAAATACAAAAAACTAGCCGGGCGAGGTGGCGGGCGCCTGTAGTCCCAGCTACTGGGGAGGCTGAGGCAGGAGAATGGCGTAAACCCGGGAGGCGGAGCTTGCAGTGAGCTGAGATCCGGCCACTGCACTCCAGCCTGGGCGACACAGCGAGACTCTGTCTCAAAAAAAAAAAAAAAAAAAAAAAGATGAAGAAGAATAACCTTCTAATGGCAGGGAAATAAGTGAACACTACACAACATGTGTTTCTGGAGAAGATTTAATTAAATGTATTATTCATAGAACTTTCTGGTTCTTTATAAAAGTTGTGGATTATAAATTTGAATCTCTAGGGGACTATTAATGCTTTTCAAATTCCTCACATGACACTCTTTCCTTCAGGTGCATCTGTAGGAGACAAAGTGTACAGCATTCATAAGCACAATATTTACCTCTGTTTCACAAAGGGGTGTGTGTGAACAGTCTCAGTAAAGCATCTACTTGTTACCAAGAGTAAAAGCTGGGTGCAAAGGCTCACACCTGTAATCCCAGCACTTTGGGATGCTGAGGTAGGAATATCGCTAGAGTCCAGGAGTTCAAGACCAGACTAGGCAACATATCAAGACCCCTCTCTCTTAAAAAAAAAAAAAAAAAAATTAGCTGGGGTGCCACGTGCCTGTAGTCCCAGGTACTCAGGAAGCTGGAGGTGGGAGGTTTGTATGAGCCCAGGAGGTCAAGTGAGCCATGGTTATGTAACTGTACAACTCTGCTGCTTAAACAACAGAGTGAGACCCTGTCTCAAAAAAGGAGTCAAAAAATACATAAATTTCCATAACAATTCTAGAAGAATTAAGCTTACAGGTAGTACAATTATTACTTAAAATATACATTTCTTTTCTTTGTGTGTGTGTGTTGCCCAGGCTGGAGTGCAGTGGCCATCTTGGCTCACTGCAACCTTCGCCTCCAGGGTTCAAGGGATTCTCCTGCCTCAGCCTCTGGAGTAGCTGGGATTACAGGCGCATGCCACCATGCCTGGCTAATTTTTCTATTTTTCAGTAGAGACAGAGAGTCGCCATGTTGGCCAGACTGGTCTCAAACTCCTGGCCTCAGGTGATCCGGCCACCTTAACTTCCCAAAGTGTTGAGATTACAGGCGTGAGCCACCTGGCCTGGACTCTTTTTCTCTTTAAAAAAAAAAAAGAAAAAAAAAGAGTCTCACTCTGTCGCCCAGGCTGGAGGGCGGTGGCATGATCATAGCTGATTGCAGCCTCCAACACCTGGGCTCAAGGGATCCTCCCTCCTCAGCTTCCTGAGCAGCTTGTACTACTGGCATGAACCACAACGTCAAGCTCATTTTTTAATACTTTGTAGAGATGGAGTCTTGATATGTTGCCCAGAATGGTCTTGAGCTCCTGGCCTCAAGTGATTCTCCTACCTCTGCCTCGCATAATGCTAGGGTTACAAGCATGAGCCACCAAGCCTTGGCGGTTACTTTCTGCCGTCCTAAGAACTCTTTTTTTGGGAGGACGGAGTCTCCCTGTTTCCCAGACTGGAGTGCAATGGCGCAATCTCCGCTCACTATGACCTCTGCCTCCTGGGTTCAAGCAATTCTCCTGTCTCTCCCAAGTAGCTGGGATTAGGCACGCACACCAGGACACCCCACTAATTTTTGTATTTTTAGTAGAGACGGGGTTTCATCATGTTGGTCAGGCGGTCTCAGAACTCCTAACCTCAGGTGATCCACCTGCCTCGGCCTCCCAGGGTTCCCAAACTGCTCGTGTCCGGTGGGTTCCTGGTCTCCCTGACTTGGAGAATGGAGCCACGGACCCTCACGCTGAGCGTTACAGCTCTTACAGATGGCACGGCGAGAGTTAGAGCTTTTAAAGATGGCACAGACCCAAAGCGTGAGCAGCGAAAACAGCTTGTGAAGAGCAAAACAACAAAGCCGGCCGGGCGCGCTGGCTCAAGCCTATAATCCCAGCACTTTGGGAGGCCGAGACGGGCGGATCGCGAGGTCAGGAGATCGAGACTATCCTGGCTAACATGGTGAAACCCCGTCTCTACTAAAAAATACAAAAGCTGGGCGCGGTGGCTCAAGCCTGTAATCCCAGCACTTTGGGAGGCCGAGACGGGCGGATCACGAGGTCAGGAGATCGAGACCATCCTGGCTAATACGGTGAAACCCTGTCTCTACTTAAAAATACAAAAACTAGCCGGGCGACGAGGCAGGCGCCTGTAGTCCCAGCTACTCGGGAGGCTGAGGCAGGAGAATGGCGGGAACCCGGGAGGCGGAGCTTGCAGTGAGCTGAGATCCGGCCACTGCACTCCAGCCTGGGTGGCAGAGCGAGACTCCCTCTCAAAAAAAAAAAAAAAAATACAAAAAAACTAACTAGGTGAGGTGGCAGCACCTGTAGTCCCAACTACCTGGGAGGCTGAGGCAGGAGAATGGTAAACCCGGGAGGCGGAGCTTGCAGTGAGCTGAGATCCGGCCACTGCACTCCAGCCTGGGCCACACAGGGAGACTCCGTCTCAAAAAAAAAAAAAAAAAAAAACAAAGCCTCCACAACCCAGAGGGACACTGCAGCGCCAGCAGCTGCTGGATGGGGGCGGGCTGAGCAGGGGTTGGGAGGTGGCCGGCTTTCATTCCCTTATTTGGCTCTATTTTCCAGAGTGCTGATTGGTCCATTTTCCAGAGCACTGATTGGTTCATTTTACAGAGCACTGATTGGTCCATTTTACAAACCTCTAGCTAGCTACAGAACACTGATTGGTGTGTTTTCACAGAGCACTGATTGGTCCATTTTACAAACCCCTAGCTAGCTGCGGAGCACTGATTGGTGTACTTTACAATCCCTTTGTAAGACAGAAAAGTTCTCCAAGTCCCCACTCCACCCAGGAAGTCCCGCTGGCTTCACCTCTGGGAATGATTACAGGAATGAGCCACTGCACCTGGCCAGAACTCTGTATTTTTACAAATGAGCACAAGTGCCTGTTTGGCATCAGCACTACAGGCAATGCTGCCACGAACCAGTCCTGATCCTCCTAACTGGTCTTGCTGTGTCACCCCTACTGGCATTCTTCACACTAGAGCTAGAGGAGTAGCGTTTTAAAAGTCCTAATCCCTTGATTAATAACCTTCAAAGTATCCATTGTACTTTGAAACAAAAGCTAACTTTCATACTAAGGTAATGATGACTCCTCTGCCCTCCTCTCCCGCCATCTTCCTAATTCGCCGCTCCGCAGCCCTGTGGGCCTTCCCTACCAGCCCAGGACGGTCGCACTTGCTGCTTCCTCTACCTGAGACAATCTTCCCCCACACCCTTGTCCCATCCTCAGTCCCCATTCACTTTATTATCAAAGTAATCTCAGAGAGGCATTTCTCAGCTTTAGTAATGTAGAGTTCTCTCTACCTCCCTCCTCCATCAACAATCTCTTGTTTATTTCTCATAGCATCTCCCGTTTCAGATTTATGTGACTTACGTCACCCTCTCTTTATAGAATGTAAACTCCCTGAGAACAGAGGCTCTGTCTTACTTCTGCATCCCCAGCTCCTAGCCCAGTCCACAGAGCCTAGCACACAGCTAGTGCTCAGTTAATGCCTATTGAATTATGTCAATAAACAGTTGGATAAATTACTAGGCTGCTCCCACCAAGTAGATCCTGAGGTGTAGGATTTGGAAACCCACTTACTTTTAAGCCAGTAGAACAGAATAAGGGGTGGCATTGTCTTTTCAGGGAGTTGAAATGTCTCTCATTTTACTCCCTAGTTTAAGCATTTGAATGATTAGATGGAAAATGGTTTTCAAACAGACATCTACTTCCTCAAGAGTCTGCAGAGTATCAGCAACATATTTACCAGAGACAAGCTGTAAAGGCCTCCTAAAGTGCTGGGATTACACGAGTGAGCCACCTCTCCCAAATAAATGTATACCTGGTATTAAAATATGTGTTGGTGGGAGTATAAACTAGTTCAACCATTGTGGAAGACAGTGTGGCGATTCCTCAAGGATCTAGAACTAGAAATACCATTTGACCCAGCCATCTCATCACTGGGTATATACCCAAAGGTTTATAAATCATGCTGCTATAAAGACACATGCACACATATGTTTATAGCAGCACTATTCAAAATAGCAAAGACTTCGAACCAACCCAAATGTCCATCAATGATAGACTGGATTAAGAAAACGTGGCACGTATCACCGTGGAATACTATGCAGCCATAAAAAAGGATGAGTTCACGTCCTTTGTAGGGACATGGATGAAGCTGGAAACCATCATTCTGAGCGATCTATGCAAGCACAGAAAACCAAACACCGCATGTTCTTACTCAGAGGTGGCAATTGAACAATGAGAACACTTGGAGACAGAGCGGGGAACATCACACACTGGGGCCTGTCGTGGGGTGGGGAGAGGGGAGAGGGATACCATTAGGAGATATACCTAATGTAAATATGAGTTAATGGGTGCAGCACACCAACATGGCACATGTATACATATGTAACAAACCTGCACGTTGTGCACATGTACCCTAGAACTTAAATTATAATTTTTAAAACATGTGTTAAATGGTTAAAGACATTTTAGGGCCAGGCACAGTGGCTCACGCATGTAATGCCAGCACTTTGGGAGGTCAAGGTGGGCAGATCACTTTAGGTCAGGAGTTCAAGACCAGCCTGGTCAACATGACAAAACCCCATCTCTACAAAAAAAAATATGAAAAAGTAGCCAGGCATGGTGGTGCATGTCTATAGTCTCCGCTCCTTGGGAGGCTTAGGTGGGAGGATCGCTTAAGTCTAGGAGACTGGAGCTGCTGTGAGCCAGCATTGCACCACTGCACTCCAGCTTGGATGACAAGGTGAGACCCTGGCCAAAACAAAAGGTAATCTGCAGATAGATCAATATCTCTTATGAACACAGAGGCAAAAATCCTCAACAAATATAAGCAAATTGAACACAACAATGTTGTATAAAAAATTGAATCCGGCCGGGCGCGGTGGCTCAAGCCTGTAATCCCAGCACTTTGGGAGGCCGACACGGGCAGATCACGAGGTCAGGAGATCGAGACCATCCTGGCTAATATGGTGAAACCCCGTCTCTACTTAAAAATACAAAAAACTAGCTGGGCGAGGAGGCGGGCGCCTGTAGTCCCAGCTACTCGGGAGGCTGAGGCAGGAGAATGGCGTAAACCCAGGAGGCGGAGCTTGTAGTGGGCTGAGATCCAGCCACTGCACTCCAGCCTGGGTAGCAGAGCAAGACTCCGTCTCAAAAAAAAAAAAAAAAAAAAAAAATTGAATCCAACAACATTGTATAAAAAAACCATAACCAAGTGGGATTTATCCCAGGTATGCAAGGCTGGCTCAATATTTAAAAATCAGTTAATGTGGCTGGGCACCGTGGCTCACACCTGTAATCCCAGCACTTTGGGAGGCCGAGGTGGGCAGATCACAAGGCCAGGAGTTCGAGACCAGCCTGACCAACAGGGTGAAACCTCATCTCTACTAAAAATACAAAACAAAATACAAAAACCCCGTCTCTACTAAAAATACAAAAATTAGCCGGGCGTGGTGGCATGTGCCTGTAATCCCAGCTACTCAGGAGGCTGAGGCAGGAGAATCGCTTGAACCTAGGAGGTGGAGGTTGCAGTGAGCCAAGATCGGGCCACTGCACTCAAGCCTGGGCAACAGAGCAAGACTCTATCTCAAAAATAAATAAATAAATAAATAAATAAATAAATAAAATAAAAGGCGACAAATGCCACACAGTCCAGAAAAAAAAAAAAAAAACACAGTTAATGTGATGTGACCCATCATATCAACAAGCTAAAGAAGAAAAATTGGCTGGGGGCGGTGGCTCAGGCCTGTAATCCCAGTACTTTGGGAGGCCGAGGCTGGTGGATCATGAGGTCAGGAGTTCAAGACCAGCCTGGGCAAGATGGTGAAACCCCATCTCTACTAAAAATACAAAAATTAGCCGGGTGTGGTGGTGCACTCCTGTAATCCTAGCTACTCGGGAGGCTGAGGCAGAAGAATCACTTGAACCCAGGAGGCAGAGGTTGCAGTGAGCCGAGATCATGCCACTGCACTCCAGCCTGGGCAACAGAGCAAGACTCCATCTCAAATAATAATAATAATAATAATAATAATAATAATAAAGAAAAATAATATGATCATATCAGTAATGCAAAAAAAAAAAAGCATTTGACAAAATTAAACACCCACTCATGATAAAAACTGTCAGCAAACTAGGAATAGGGAGCAACTTCCTCCACTAGATAAATAACACCTACAAAAAGCCTACAGCTAACGTCATTCTTTTTTTTTTTTTTTGAGACAGAGTCTCGCTCTGTTGCCCAGGCTGGAGTGCAGTGGCCGGATCTCAGCTCACTGCAAGCTCCGCCTCCCGGGTTCCCGCCATTCTCCTGCCTCAGCCTCCAGAGTAGCTGGGACTACAGGCACCCGCCACCTCGCCCGGCTAGTTTTTTTGTATTTTTTTTAGTAGAGACGGGGTTTCACCGTGTAGGCCAGGATGGTCTCGATCTCCTGACCTCGTGATCCGCCCGTCTCGGCCTCCCAAAGTGCTGGGATTACAGGCTTGAGCCACCGCGCCCGGCCCACATCATTCTTAATGGTGAAAAATTAGTCCTTCCCTAAGATCCGGAACAACGAAAGGACGTCCCTTCTCACTACTGCTTTTCAATATTGTACTAGAAGTCCTAGCTAATGCAAGAAGACAAGAGAAGAACGGTAAAGGTAGACAGATTGGGAAGGAAGAATTAAAACTGTTGTAGTGGCTGGGCATGGTGGCTTATGCCTGTAATCCCAGAACTTCGGGAGGCTGAGGCAGACAGATGACTTGAGCCCAGTAGTTTGAGACTAGCTGGGCAACGTGGCAAAACTCTGTATTTATTTATTTATTTTATTTTATTTTATTTTATTTTATTTTATTTTATTTTATTTTATTTTATTTTTTGAGATGGAGTCTGGCTCTGTCGCCCAGGCTGGAGTGCAGTGGCCGGATCTCAGCTCACTGCAAGCTCTGCCTCCCGGGTTCACGCCATTCTCCTGCCTCAGCCTCCCGAGTAGCTGGGACTACAGGCGCCCGCCACCTCGCCCGGCAAGTTTTTTGTATTTTTTAGTAGAGACGGGGTTTCACCGTGTTAGCCAGGATGGTCTCGATCTCCTGACCTCGTGATCCGCCCGTGTCGGCCTCCCAAAGTGCTGGGATTACAGGCTTGAGCCACCTCGCCCGGCCAAAACTCTGTATTTATATAAAACAGGTTTTTTGTTTTTTTGTTCTTTTGTAGTTTGCAGGTGACATGATTGTTTATGCAGCTAAATGAGAAACACTGACAACACCAAATGCTGAGGATGTAGAGCAACAGGAAATTTCGTTCATTGCTGCTGGAAATGCAAAATGGAACAGCCACTTTGAAAGATAGTTGAGCAGTTTCCTACAGAACTAAACATGCTATTATCATACAATTCAGCAATCCCGCTTCTTGGTATTTACCAAAATCAACTGGTAACTGGTGCCTATAACCCCAGCACTTTGAGAGGCTGAGTCAGAAGGATCACTTGAACCCAGGAGTTCAAGATCAGCCTGGACAACATAGTAAGACCCTATCGCTACAAAAAATTTTAACATTAACTGGGTGTGGTAGTGTGCACCTGTGGTCCCAGCTACTTGGGAAGCTAATGTAGGAGGATCACTTGAGCCCAGGAGGTCAAGGCTGCAGTGAGCTATGATTGCGCCACTGCACTCCTGCCTATGTGACGGAACAAGACCCTGTCTCAAAAAAAAAAAAAAAAGAGAGAGCGAGAGAAAGAGAAACACACAGGGCTCTGAAGTGATGCCAAATGAGAAGAGACAGCCTGGAGGTCCGGGAGCTGGGGCTTGCAGGCAGAAGGTGAGCTCTGGGAAGGGGCTGAGACGGCCCAGGCTGCACGCACGGAGAATGAAAGAGAGCCAGGCCAGCAGCGCACGGTGGCTCACATCTGTAATCCCAACACTTTGGGAGG
The DNA here is from genome assembly GCF_007565055.1 of Rhinopithecus roxellana. Classification (NCBI taxonomy): domain Eukaryota; kingdom Metazoa; phylum Chordata; class Mammalia; order Primates; family Cercopithecidae; genus Rhinopithecus; species Rhinopithecus roxellana. The sequence continues at coordinate 63,532,772 of NC_044566.1, forward strand.
CCGAGGCAGGCAGATCATCTAGGTCAGGGGTTCGAGACCAGCCTGGCCAACATGGTGAAATCCTGTCTCTACTAAAAATATCAAAAAAATTAGCCGGGTGTGGTGGCACCCGGCCAGTAGCTGTAATCCCAGCTACTCGGGAGGCTGAGGCAGGAGAATCTCTTGAACCCAGGAGGCAGAGGTCGCAGTGAGCCGAGATCACACCACTGTATTCCAGCCTGGAGGACAAGAGTGAGGCTTTGTCTCAAAAAAAATTAAAAATAAAAATATATTTAAAAAAATTAGGCCGGGCGCGGTGGCTCAAGCCTGTAATCCCAGCACTTTGGGAGGCCGAGACGGGCGGATCACGAGGTCAGGAGATCGAGACCATCCTGGCTAACACGGTGAAACCCCGTCTCTACTAAAAAATACAAAAAAACTAGCCGGGCAAGGTGGCGGGCGCCTGTAGTCCCAGCTACTCGGAGGCTGAGGCAGGAGAATGGCGTGAACCCGGGAGGCGGAGCTTGCAGTGAGCTGAGATCCGGCCACTGCACTCCAGCCTGGGCGACAGAGCGAGACTCCGTCTCAAAAAAAAAAAAAAAAAAAAAAAATTAAAAAGCCAGGCCAGGGGCTGGAGCAGGGAGGACAAAGGACAGAAAGGCCAGAGATGTGGGCAGGGGCTAGGTCAGCTATCCGAGGCCATGACAGGAGTCTGAATTTTATTTTAATTAGAATAAGAGTCATAGCGTTTGGGATTCTTCTTGAAACACAGAAGGGCTCTGGCCAATTTAAGAAAAGGAATGGACTGAAAGAGCATCTCACAGAACCACCAAGAAGGCTGATCAATTAGACTTAGAAGAACGCACAACCACTCTGAGGCTGGGCAGTCAGCAAAACAGGCAGAACCGCCTCCCAAAGCTAGTGCGGAGGGCATGCCCCCACCAGAGTGCCTACGTGGCCCAGGCTGGTCTTGAACTCCTGGGCTCAAGCGACCCTCCTGCCTTGGCCTCCCAAACTGCTGGGACTACAGGTGTGAGCCACTGTATGGGACTTCACTCACATTCTTGACAGCCAGATTCAAGTTCTGAAGAATAGTTATTTTAATCAACTTTCAAAACTCTTAAGTCTTGAGCAAGGAAAAGGGAGAAAAAGCAAGTAAGTAGGCAGGTATTTCATGTGGAAGATATTTCCAAATGGCCAGCCAGGAGAGAAGACGGCAACTCCAGTGCACACAGCTTCCCTCAGGGAAGGTCACAAAAGTCAGCCACAACCCCAGGCTATGAAAGGAGCCAAGGGGGCTGGTACAGGCCAGGTGAAAACAACTTTAAATGCCATCAGCTCAAGACCATTACATTGTGGGACTGGAAATAGTAGATCATTTCTGGGAGTAGTAGAAGTAGTGGAGTATCGATATGAAAACGGTTGAGATGCCTGCCTTATTGAACCCCTAAACCAGAGGTTTTCAATCCCGGCTGCACATTAGAAGCACCTGGGAATCTTAAAACAACAACAAACAGCTGGGCGTGGTGGCTCAAGCCTGTAATCCCAGCACGTTGGGAGGCCGAGACGGGTGGATCACGAGGTCAGGAGATCGAGACCATCCTGGCTAACACGGTGAAACCCCCATCTCTACTAAAAAATACAAAAAACTAGCCGGGCGAGGTGGCGGGCGCCTGTAGTCCCAGCTACTCGGAGGCTGAGGCAGGAGAATGGCATAAACCCGGGAGGCGGAGCTTGCAGTGAGCTGAGAACCGGCCACTGCACTCCAGCCCGGGCGACAGAGCGAGACTCCGTCTCAAAAAAAAAAAAAAACAAAACAAAACAACAACAAACAGTGGAGACTGACACCTCCTGGGAAAGCCCGGGGCCTCAGCTGCTTCCAGGGCTCCCTGGGGTTGGGAATCATTCCCACAGCTTGGTGCTCACTGATGTAGGGAGGCGAGAGGTTTGAAATTCAAGCAGCCAGGCAATTTCTGTGCCAGGCCTGCCAATGCTTTAGACATCTCTTCATTATTTACAGTTCTGAGTTCAAAGAATTTTTAAGACGTAAAAGTTACCGGATCCACATGAGGTCAGAAGATCGAGACCATCCTGGCTCACATGGTGAAACCCCGTCTCTGTTAAAAAATACAAAAAATGGCCGGGCGCGGTGGCTCAAGCCTGTAATCCCAGCACTTTGGGAGGCCGAGACGGGTGGATCACGAGGTCAGGAGATCGAGACCATCCTGGCTAACACGGTGAAACCCCGTCTCTACTAAAAAAATACAAAAATCTAGCCGGGCGAGGTGGCGGCGCCTGTAGTCCCAGCTACTCTGGAGGCTGAGGCAGGAGAATGGCGTGAACCCGGGAGGCGGAGCTTGCAGTGAGCTGAGATCCGGCCACTGCACTCCAGCCTGGGTGACAGAGCGAGACTCCGTCTCCAAAAAAAAAAAAAAAAAAAAAAACCGGATCCAAATTTTTGCTTCATCTATTCCACTGGGTAGTATCACAAGCCTTTATTTTGTTGTTGTTGTTGATGTTGTTTTACAAATTTACATATTAATTGCCTTTATTTATTTGAGACAGAGTTTTGCTCTGTGTCGCCCAGGCTGGAGTGCAGTGGCTCAGTCTGGGCTCACTGCAACCTCTGCCTCCTGGGTTCAAGTGATTCTCCTGACTCAGCCTCCCGAGTAGCTGGGACTACAGGCACGTGCCACTACGCCTGGCTAATTTTGGTATTTTTAGTAGAGACAGGGTTTCACCATGCTGTCCAGGCTGGTCTTGAACTCCTGACCTCAGGTGATCCACCCACCTTGGCCTCTCAAAGTGTGGGATTACAGGCATGAGCCACCATGTCCAGCCTGCCTGTCTTTACAAATAAAAAATAATTAAGCCCTGAAAATTTGTAATAGTTATATTTTTCTTTGTAACCATAATCTTTAGGCTTTTAATAACATCTAGTTTGTAGCTCAGCTTAATTTTTTTTCTCTGCTAAGGTATGCGTGTAGGGTGTATAACTGTAAATTGGTAATTTATACTGAGGGTATGAGTTGGGCATGGCAGGGAAACCTCTGGGACCCTACAGTGGAGTATTTGTCATTCTTCAGGACAAAGGGAATGACAGCAGCCAGCGCTTCCTGCCTTGTGCTCACACACTGGAGTGTGCTGAAGCGTACTGAGGAGGCAGGGCCGTCTCAGATGCCCCATCCTGCTCCTGACTTCGAAAGCTGCCACTCTGGGCAGTGCCAGCAGAGAGGGAACAGACACAAGCTCAGTTGCTCAGTGAGTTCTGTGGGCTTTGCAACCATTGGAAACTCCAGAAACCTTAGCTTTACAGCTTGGATTAAAGGAAAGTTTTGGCTGTCAGTGTACATAAGGGTAGTCCTAAAAAGGCAGCCTGCAGAGAGCACATTTTGCTAGGTTTGGGATGAGGCACACCTGGCCCGTGGACCAGGCCCTGAGAAACAGCAGCCTGTGGAGGGAGGGGTGGGGGTCAGGAGATTCACAGAAAGAGTGAGTATAATGAAGAGAGCTGAATTCCTGATTAGAAAGAAGGTTTTTAATGGCATGTGCTAGCCATTTTATGGAGCTCTCTCTCCTTATCTTCAACCATGGTTTATCTCCGCTGCCTTCCTGGGAATCCTAGAACTGTATTTCCCAGAACCTCTTGCCTCCAGAGTTCTACGATTACATTCTGCCAAGGACCAAGGACAGGTACTCCTGCATTATTTGAAAGATAAAGGGATGCTGAGGCCGTGAGCAGGGGGCATGTGGGGACCTCAGCACACCTGAAGCCTTGCAAGCCACCTCCAGGCACCCTCTGCGAGGCTGCCCCTCCCACTGCTGGGCGTTTGAGCATCATGGAGGTTTCTGACCAGGGAACGGGGGCAGCAATTTCCTGGGTCCATGTCCCACAGCTGCCATGATGAACCTGGAAACTAACACCTTACTTTCCTGGATTTTTTTCTTGCTACTTAGCATCTTTCTTCATGCTGTTTTGACAAACTTCCCTGGATTTTTGCTCCTTTAGACCTGCCAGCAGTTTTTACAGTATCTGATTCCATAATTTAAATCCCTTTCTGCTTAAAATATCTAGAATGGTTTCTGTTTTTCCAATTGAACACTGTAAGTGTTTGGTGCCAGAAGTGGCCCCAGGAAACAACTGTCAAATGTGGGTGTCTCAGTCTGTTCAGGCTGCTGCAGCAAAACAGCTTAGACTGCGTAATTTATACACAACAGAATGTCTTGCTCACAATTCTGGAGGTGGGGAAGTCCAAGATCAAGGAGCCAGGTATTCGGTGTCTGGTGAGGGCCTGTTCCTCTTAGATGGCAGCTTCTGTCCTCACATGGTAGAAGGGCAAAAAAGGGCAAACAATAGCTGGGCATGGTGGTGGGTACCTGTAATCCCAGCTACTCGGGAGGCTGAGGTATGAGAATTGCTTCAATCCAGGAAGTGGAGGTTGCAGTGAGCTGAGATCATGCCACTGCACGCCAGCCTGGGCAACAGAGGGAGACGCCATCTTAAAAAAAAAAAAAAGGCTAGGCATGATGGGTCACGCCTGTAATCTCTGCACTTTGGGAGGCCAGTGAGGATGGATCACCTGAGGTGGGGAGTTCAAGATCAGCCTGACCAACATGGAGAAACCCCATCTCTACTAAAAATACAAAATTAGCTGGGGGTGGTGGCACATGCCTGTAATCCCAGCTACTCAGGAGGCTGAGGCAGGAAAATCACTTGAACCCAGGAGGCAGAGGTTGCAGTAAGCCAAGACTGCACAATTGCATTCCAGCCTGGGCAACACACCTGTAACCCCAGCACTTTGGGACGCCGAGGTGGGTGGATCACAAAGTCAGGAGATTGAGACCATCCTGGCCAACATAGTGAAACCCCATCTCTACTAAAAATTCAGAAATTAGCTGGGCATGGTGGCGCACGCTTGTAATCCCAGCTACTTGGGAGGCTAAGGCAGGACAATCGCTTAAACCCAGGAAGCAGAGGTTGCAATGAGCAGAGATCATACCACTACACTTCAAACAGGGGATGTGATGCCTCCAGCTTTTTTCTTTCTCAAGATTGTTTTGTCTATTCCAGATCCCTTGTGGTTTCATGGGAATTGTAGGATTTTTTTTTCTAATTCTGTGAAAAACGCTATTGGGATTTTGATAGGGATTGCATTGAATCTGTAGATTGCTTTGGGTAGTATGGACATTTTAACAATATTAAATCTTCTAATTCATGATCATGAGACTTTTTTCTCATTTATTTTTATATCCTTTAATTTCTTTCATCAATGTTTTATAGTTTTCAGTATACAAATCTTTCACCTCTTTAGCTTATTTCTATTTTATTATTTTTGCTGCTATTGTAAAGGGCATTGTTTTCTTAATTTCCTCTTAAGATAGATCATTGTTAGTGTATAGAAATGCAACTGATGGCCATGCGCGGTGGCTCATGCCTATAATCCCAGCACTGTGGGAGTCCAAGGCAGGTAGATTACTTTAGGTCAGGAGTTCGAGACCAGTCTGACCAATATAGTGAAACCCTCTCTCTACAAAAATACAAAAATTAGGCTGGACATGGTGGTGTGCACCTGTAATTCCAGCTGCTCAGGAGGCTGAGGCAGGAGAATCTCTTGAACCCGGGAGGCGGAGGTTGCAGTGAGCCAAGATCATGCCACTGTATTCCAGCCTGGGCAACAGAGCAAGGCTGTCTCAAAAAAAAAAAAAAAAAAAAAAAAAATGCGATTCTTGTATGTCTATTTTTTCTCCTTCATCTTTATGGAATTTAGTTCTACAGTTTTCCGTGTGTGTGTGTTGCGGGAGGTGGGGGGCCTTTAGAGTTTTCTACATATAAGATTATGTCATCTGCAAACAGAGATAATTTTACCTCTTCTTTTCTAATGTGGATGCCTTTTATTTCTTTTGTGAAGTCCTAATTGCTCTGGCTAGGAATTCTAGTACTATAAGGAATAAGAGTGAGGAGAGTAGGTGTCTTTGCCTTGTGAATTTGATGTTCACTGTGGGCTTTTCATGTATGGCCATTATTATATTGAGGTAATTTCTTTTGTTCCTAATTTGTTGAAAGTGTTTATCATGAAAGATGCTGAATTGTGGCAAATGCTTTTTCTGCCTCTATTAAGATGACGTGGTTTTTACTCTTCCCTCTTTTATTGTAGTATATCACATTAATTGATTTTTCATGTGCTGAACTATCCTTGCACCCTACTGACCAATTCCACTTAGTGATAGTGTATGGTCCTTTTAATGTATTGTTGTATTCAGTTTTCTAGCATTTTGTGGAGGATTTTTGCATCCCTACTCATTAGAGATATTGGTCTGCCGTTTTCTGTTTTTGTAGTATCTTTGTCTGGCTCTGGTATCAGGATAATGCTGCCCTCATAAAATGAATTTGGAAGTATTTCTTTCTCTTCAGTTTTTTGGAAGAGTTTGAGAAGGTATTTATTCTTCTTTAAATATTTGCTATAATTCACCAGTGAAGCCATCAGATCCAGGACTTCACTTTGATTCTGATTCACTCTCCTTACTAGTTATAGGTCTGATCAGAGTTTCTGTTTCTTCATGGTTCAGTCTTGGTAGGTTGTATGTTTCTAGAAAATTCTCCACTTCTAGATTATCCAATGTGTTGGCACGTACTTTTTCATAGTAGTCTCTTACGATTCTTTTCATTTCTGTGGCATTGGTTGTAATGCCTCCTCTTTCATTTCTGATTTTGAGTGTTCTCTGTTTTCTTCTAATTTAGTTTAGCTAAACTAATTTGTCAGTTTTGTTTACCTCTTCAAGAACCAGTTCTTAACTCTGTTAATTTTTTTCATTGTTTTAAATTCTCTATTTCATTTATTTCTGTGCTATTATTTATTTTTGTCCCACTTCTGACTTTGGACAGTTTGTTCTTTTTCTATTTCTTTGGGGTAGAAAGTTACATTGTTTATTTGAGATAGTTCTTCCTTTTAACATAGGCATTTGTTACTAAAAACATCCCCCTTGGCCGGGCGTGGTGGCTCAAGCCTGTAATCCCAGCACTTTGGGAGGCCGAGGCGGGCGGATCACAAGGTCAGGAGATCGAGACCATCCTGGCTAACACGGTGAAACCCCGTCTCTACTAAAAAATACAAAAAACTAGCCGGGCGAGGTGGCGGCGCCTGTAGTCCCAGCTACTCGGGAGGCTGAGGCAGGAGAATGGCGTAAACCCGGGAGGCGGAGCTTGCAGTGAGCTGAGATCCGGCCACTGCACTCCAGCCTGGGTGACAGAGCGAGACTCCGTCTCAAAAAAAAATAAAAATAAAAATAAAAACAAAAACATCCCCCTTAGTACTGCTTTTGCTATATCCCATAGGTTTTGGTATGCTGTGTTTCCATTTTCTTGTTTTCTTTTTTTGAGACAAAGTCTTGCCCTGTTGCCCAGGCTGGGGTGAATTGGCAGGATCTCAGCTCATGGCAACCTCCGCCTCCCGGGTTCAAATGAGTCTCCGGCCTCAGCCTCCTGAGTAGCTGGGATTACAGGCGCGTGCCACCACGTCCACCTAAATTTTTTTGTATTTTTAGTAGAGACAGGGTTTCACCACGTTGGCCAGGCTGGTCTCGAACTCCTGACCTCATGATCCCCCCTCCTCGGCCTCCCAAAGTGCTGGGATTATAGGCGTGAGCCACCATACTGGGCCTCGTTGTTATTTGTCTTGAGATTCACTTGTTAAATTTATGTGTCTCAAGATTAATTTTCTAATTTCCCTTTTGATTTATTCTTTGGTCCATTGTTTGTTCAGTAGTATGTTTTTGAATTTTCATATAATTCTGAATTTTCCAGTTTTCCTTTTGCTATTGATCAATAGATCATTGTGGCCAGAAAAGATACTTGGTTCTTTCTTTTCTTTTCTTTCCTTTTCTTTTCTTTCTTTCTTTTCTTTCTTTCTTTCTTTCTCTCTCTCTCTTTCTTTCTTTCTCTTTCTTCTTTTTCCTTCCTTCCTTCCTTCTTTACTTCCTTTTATCTTTTCTTTTCTTTTTTTGCCAGGGTCTTGCTCTGTCTCCCAGGCTGGTGTGCAGTGGTATGATCTTGGCTCACTGCAACCTCTGCCTTCCCGGCTCAAGCCATCCTCCCACCTCTGCCTCCTGAGTAGCTGGGACTACAGGTGTGTGCCACCAGGCCCATCTAATTTTTTTGTATTTTTCATAGAGACAGGGTTTTACCATATTGATCAGGCTGGTCTTAAACTCCTGACCTCAGGTCATCCACCCACCTCAGCCCCCCAAAGTGCTGGGATTATAGCATGAGCCACCACGCCCAGCCTTATAGGCTATTTTTATATATTTTTTCTAGACATGTTTATTCAGATCCTTTATCTTTTAATCGGGTTATTTGTCTTTTTATTGTTGAGTTGTAAGACTTCTTATATATTCTGAGGACTAACCCTTACTAAATGTATGATTTGCAAATATTTTCTTCCACTCTGTGCTGTCTTTTTGTTTTCTTGACAATCCTTTGGTGTACAAAAGCTTTTAATTTTGAAGTCTAATTTATCTATGTTTTATTTTGTTGCTTGTGCTTTTACTGTCATATCTAAGAAACATTACCAAATCCAAGGTCACAAAGATTCACCCCTATAAGGAGTTTTATATCTTGTGATGGTGAATACTGAGTGTCAACTTGATTGGATTGAAGGATGCAAAGTATTGTTCCTGGGTGTGTCTGTAAAGGTGTTGCCAAAGGAGATTAACATCTGTGTCAGTGGACTGGGCAAGGCAGACCCACCCTCAATCTGGGTGGGCACAATCTAATCAGCTGCCAGCAAGGCCAGAATAAAAACAGGCAGAAGAACATGAAAAGACTAGACTGGCTTAGCTTCCAAGCCTACATCTTTCTCCCATGCTGGATGCTTCCTACCCTCGAACATTGGACTCCCAGTTCTTCAGCTTTGGAACTCAGACTGGTTTCCTTGCTCCTCAGCTTATGGATGGCCTATTGTGGGACCTTGCGATTGTGTGAGTTAATACTCCTTAATAAACCTCCCTTTATATATATACATCTATCCTATTAGTTCTGGCCCTCTAGAGAACCCTGACTAACACATAGCTTTAGCACTCACATTTAGGTCTTTGATCCATTTTGAGTTAATTTTTGTACGTAGTTATCAAGTAAGGATCTAACTCCATTTTTTTTGCATGTGGATACGCAGTTGTCCCAGCACCATTTGTTGAAATGACTATTTTCTTCTCCAGTGAATTGTCTAGGTGCCCTTATAAAAAATCAATTGGTTGGCCAGGCATGGTGGCTCATGCCTGTAATGCCAGCACTTTGGGAGGCCAAGGCGGGCAGATCACAAGGTCAGCAGATGGAGATCATCCTGGCTAACATGGTGAAACCCCGTCTCTACTAAAAATACAAAAAAATAGCCAGGCGTGGAGGCACACGCCTGTAGTCCCAGCTACTCGGGAGGCTGAAGCAGGAGAATTGCTTGAACCCGGGAGGCAGAGGTTGCAGTGAACCAAGATAGCACCACTGCACTCCAGCCTGGGCAACAGAGCAAGACTCCATCTCAAAGAAAAAGAAAAATCAATTGGTAATAGATGTATGGATTTATTTGCAGACTCTTAATTTCATTCCATTGATTCTATTCTTATGCCAGTACCATACTATCTTGATTACTGTAGTTTCGTAGTAGAGTTTGAAATTAAGAATTCAACTTTTGGCCGGGCGCGGTGGCTCAACCCTGTAGTCCCAGCACTTTGGGAGGCTGAGACGGGCGGATCACAAGGTCAAGAGATTGAGACTATCCTGGCTAACATGGTGAAACCCCGTCTCTACTAAAAAATACAAAAAACTAGCCGGGCGAGGTGGCGGGCGCCTGTAGTCCCAGCTACTCGGGAGGCTGAGGCAGGAGAATGGCGTGAACCTGGGAGGCGGAACTTACAATGAGCTGAGATCCGGCCACTGCACTCCAGCCAGGGCGACAGAGCAAGACTCCGTCTCAAAAAAACAAAAAAACAAACAAACAAAAAAGAATTCAACTTTCTTTCTTCAAGACTGTTTTAGCTGTTCCGGTCCCTTGCAATTCCATATGAATTTTAGGGCCAGCGTATCCATTTCCATAATTCAAAATTTGAAATTTTGATTGGGTTGCATTGAATCTGTAGATCAATTTTGGAATTACTTTCATTATAACAATATTAAGTTATTCAATCCATGAACAAAGATGTATTTCTATTTATTTAGGTCTATATACTTTCATTTCTTTCAAAAACGTTTTGCAGTTTTCAGTGTGCAAGTCTTGTACTTCTTGCTTTAATTTACCCCTAAGCATTTTATTCTTTTTGATGTTATTGTGTGGATTTTTAAATTAATTTTATTTTCAGATTTGCTATGGTTTGGATGCGGTTTGTCCCTGTGAAAATTCATGTTGAATTTTTTTTTTTTTTTTTTTTTTTTTGAGACAGAGTCTTGCTCTGTCGCCCAGGCTGGAGTGCAGTGGCCGGATCTCAGCTCACTGCACGCTCCGCCTCCCGGGTTCCCACCATTCTCCCGCCTCAGCCTCCGAGTAGCTGGGACTACAGGCGCCCGCCACCTCGCCCGGCTAGTTTTTGTATTTTTAGTAGAGACAGGGTTTCACCGTGTTAGCCAGGATGGTCTCGATCTCCTGACCTCGTGATCCGCCCGTCTCGGCCTCCCAAAGTGCTGGGATTACAGGCTTGAGCCACCGCCCCCGGCCTCATGTTGAAATTTGATTCCCAATGTGGCAATGTTGAAAGATGGGGCCTAGTGGGAAGTGTTTGGGTAATGGGGGTAGATACCTCAGGATAGTCTAAGGCCAGCTTATGGGAGTGAGGGAGTTCTTGCTTTCTCAGGAATGGATTCGTTCTTATGAGACGAGGTTGTTATAAAACGAGGTTTCTTCTCCTGTTTGGTCCCTTTTCCATACAAACCTCCTCTCCCTTTAACTTTCTACCATATTATGGTACAGCAGAAAAGTCACCACAAGAAGCCGGTGCTATACCCTTGAACTTTCCAGCCTGCAGAATCATGAGCTAAATAAACCTCTTTTCTTTATAAATTACCCAGCCTCAGTTATTCTGATATAGCAACATAAAATGGACTAAGACAAGGTTGCTCCATTGCTAGAGTATAGAAATACCATTGATTTTTACTTTTTGCCTTTCTATCTTGCTACTGGACTCATTTATTAGGTCTAATAGTTTTGTGTGTATACATTTGTATTATTTAAGTTTTCTATAGAGAAGATCATGTCATGTGAAATCAATATAATTTTACTTCTTCCTTTCTAATCTGGATACCTTTTATTTGTTAATGTCCTTATTTTTTAGAAATAAATACTGAAATACAGACAAAAATGATATCTGAGATTTGCTTCAGAATAATGGGGTAGAGGAGGCAGGCAAGAGGTATAGATGAAAGAAGATATGCCGGGCCGGGCGCAGTGGCTCAAGCCTGTAATCCCAGCACTTTGGGAGGCCGAGATGGGCGGATCACGAGGTCAGGAGATCGAGACCATCCTGGCTAACACGGTGAAACCCCGTCTCTACTAAAAAAGTACAAAAATCTAGCCGGGCGAGGTGGCGGCGCCTATAGTCCCAGCTACTCAGGAGGCTGAGGCAGGAGAATGGCGGGAACCCGGGAGGTGGAGCTTGCAGTGAGCTGAGATCTGGCCACTGGACTCCAGCCCGGGCGACAGAGCAAGACTCCGTCTCAAAAAAAAAAAAAGAAAGAAGATATGCCATCAGTTGTTAATTGTTGAAGCAGGGTGATGGTCACATGGGTTCATAATATTAATCTCTTTACTTTTGTGAATGCTTTGAAATTTCCACTAAAGGCCAGGTGTGGTTGCTTATGCCTGTAATCCCAGCACTTTGGGAGGCTGAGGCGTGCAGATGCCCTGAGGTCAGGAGTTCATGACCAGCCTGGCCAACATGGAAAAACCACGTCTCTACTAAAAATGCAAAAAATTAGCCAGGTGTGGTGGTGTGCGCTTGTAGTCCCAGCTACTCAAGAGGCTGAGTTAGGAGAATTGCTTGAAGCTCGGAGGCAGAGGTTGCAGTGAGCCAAGATTGCATGGTTGTACTCCAGCCTGGGCAACAGACCAAGACTCCATCTCAAAATAATTAAATAAATAAATAAAATAAAATAAAATTTTCACTAAAACTGAAATGGATATGTCTAGCGCCATCAAAGATTTATTTTTATTTATTTATTTATTTTTTTCTGAGACAGAGTCTCACTCTGTTGCCCAGGCTGTAGTGCAGTGGCATGATCCTAGGTTCATGCCATTCTCCTGCCTCAGCCTCCAGAGTAGCTGGTAGCTGGGACTACAGGCGTCTGCCACCACGCCCAGCTAATTTTTTGTATTTTTAGTAGAGACGGGGTTTCACCGTGTTACCCAGGATGGTCTCGATCTCCTGACCTTGTGATCTGCCTGCCTGGGCCTCCCAAAGTGCTGGGATTACAGACATGAGCCACCATGCTGTGCCCAAGCCATCACAGATTTTGAACTCAGAATCTCTGAGATAAGTGATTAAGGAATCTGCTTTTTTAACAGGCTCCTCCGACTATGCCTACAGACAATACCGTTTGAAGATTCCGGCCCCAGTCTGTGAATTACAAATGAACAGAGCTTCTCTTATCCCAGTCTAGGATATATTCCAGGTTTTCACCACACTGGTGTAAGGTACCTTTGCTGTCTCATTTGTTGGCTCCCTTTGGCGAATCCAGACCTGTGTTCAAGAAGTGATGATGAAGGCTTTCCCTTTACCATCACAAAAAGCTGTGATTTAGCACAGTGTTATTTTTTTATTTTTTTTTTATATATTTTTTTGAGACGGAGTCTCGCTCTGTCACCCAGGCTGGAGTGCAGTGGCCGGATCTCAGCTCACTGCAAGCTCCGCCTCCCGGGTTCACGCCATTCTCCTGCCTCAGCCTCCCGAGTAGCTGGGACTACAGGCGCCCGCCACCTCACCCGGCTAGTTTTTTGTATTTTTTTAGTAGAGACGGGGTTTCACCATATTAGCCAGGATGGTCTCGATCTCCTGACCTCGTGATCCGCCCATCTCGGCCTCCCAAAGTGCTGGGATTACAGGCTTGAGCCACCGTGCCCGGCTCGCACAGTGTTATTTATGTATTAACCTATTGTATATTTTGTTTGCTGGGAATGGTAAATTTTATTAATTTACCAGTCAATAATTAGACCACTTCTACAAACAAACAAGGCTGTGAGGTCAAGCATAAATCATTGAATTGATTTTTAAATTAATATTCCACTTGTTCATACCTTCTGTCTTATCACTATCAAATACCACAACCTTAAGTGGTAATGTGTCTTCAAACCAAATATCAGTTAACTGTGCAAAGTCACACAAACTGATTTTTTTTTCTTCTTACCAATAACAGTTTAACAAAAGCAGATTTTTCTTTTTAGAATTCAATAAGAAAAAATAGGCCGGGCGCGGTGGCTCACGCCTGTAATCCTAGCACTTTGGGAGGCTGAGGCAGGCGGATCACGAGGTCAGGAGATGGAGACCATCCTGGCAAACACGGTGAAACCCCATCTCTACTAAAAAATACAAAAAAAAAATTAGCCGGGCGTGGTGGCAGGCACCTGTAGTCCAGCTTCTCGGGAGGCTGAGGCAAGAGAATGGCGTGAACCTGGGAGGCGGCGGAGCTTGCAGTGAGCGGAGATTGTGCCACTGCACTCCAGCCTGGGTGACAGAGCGAGACTCCGTCTCAAAATAAATAAATAAATAAAAGAAAAAATATTTATTTCCGCCTTCCAGATTTTGGAGGTGAAATTATAGCTAGCTCTCTGAGGCTAATTTTTGGGCTGCTATTTTTAAATCATGTTTCCAACCCCAGGCACCTGTGTTTAAACCACGCAAACGGTCCACCAGAGCTGCCCCTGAGTTCCTTGTTTGTGTTTTCTGTACAGCTGGTTCCATTTGAACTTTAGATTCCAACTGAGCCCTGGATTTCTATACCATACCCTCTGAGCACTTAAGCCCTTGCTTTGCCAGTGTATTACATTGAGCTTCTTGTTGTTCTGTTGCTCTATAAAAAGCATCCTGTCATTACCTCTCTCCTGTGGGGGCCTCTCTCCATCAGTCTATTCTGCTCGTTCTCTTCATAGTCCCTTGGCACAAAAGTGCTCAGTAGATGCTATTGGCTGACATCCAGTCCTAGACAATCTTATTAACTGGCACACCTACAGAAACTAAGTATTATATTATTATGGGATCCTTTTTTTTTTTTTTTTTTTTGAGACGGAGTCTCGCTCTGTCACCCAAGCTGGAGTGCACTGGCCAGATCTCAGCTCACTGCAAGTTCCGCCTCCCGGGTTCACGCCATTCTCCTGCCTCAGCCTCCGAGTAGCTGGGACTACAGGCGCCGCCACCTCGCCCGGCTAGTTTTTTGTATTTTTTAGTAGAGACGGGGTTTCACCGTGTTAGCCAGGATGGTCTCGATCTCCTGACCTTGTGATCCGCCCGCCTCGGCCTCCCAAAGTGCTGGGATTACAGGCTTGAGCCACCGCGCCCGGCCTATTATGGGATCTTGAAGGCATTTTAAAGAACACAGTAACTATATGCCAAAGAGGCTAGGAGAGCTTTCACCCAAATGACTGTTTTATTACCCCTGCGTTGCCCAGATTTATGCTCAGCATTTAGCATGGAGCAATGAATGCAACTTTAAATATGAGATTTTTCAGCTGAGCAGACAAGTGTTTGTTGTTTACACAAATGAAAGCCCGTACGTCAGTGTTTTGTCATTTGTGCTTTTTTGTAGAACTCGCATGTGATGACTTCATTGCAGATTAACGTCCAGCAATGCCAGGGAATTTTCAGGGCTGAGCCCCTCGAACTGGCATTTGTCCCGGGTCAGCCCATTGGCATTTGTGATCATGCCCATTAGATAGGAGGACTGTTTCCTGAAGTGAAAGAGCTAATTCCTCCGAGCATTCTCCGTGGTGTGAGGAATTGCTTCTCAAGGAAGGAATTGAAATCATTTGACCATTTCTCCTCACCCATAGTCTCAGTTTCCTGACATTCTGAGTTTTGCAGTGACACATTCTTTCGGGTATGTGAACTGACCAAATGGGATGTTGCCTCGCAGAGCATGTTGCAGGGAGCTGCCTGCCTGAACCACTCTCACCTCTAATTTCCAGCCGAGAGAGAGGCCATTGTGCACACATACACACGTGTGTGTAGGTCTCCTCTTGACAAAGGATAGCATGAATTTGATCGATTCAGTTAATTATGTGATGGATGTAAAACCAAACCTCCAAAAAGGGTGAGGTGGTAACATAACACATGGGATACCAGCAAGTTCAAAGTCATCGTCTCGTATTTTCCAGTCTAACCCGAAAATCGTATGTTTCTTCTCTTTGTATGATAGCGTTAAAGAAAAACTAGGATTATCCCTGAACCAGAACCCTGGATTTCAGAGATCCCCCATAATACATTGCTCTACTCTCGCCAAACAAAATACTTTCAGGCCCTAGAATGGCTCAGAATTAATTCCACCGTTGGCAGCGGCGACGTTCAAGTTGCGGTGTCCCTTCCTAAGGTTAGGGAAATTCCATTCAAAGTCCCCAAATTCTTTTAGATTTCTGGCATGTACAGCACGCAGAATTTAATATAGCTAAGTAGTTTTATTTTAAAACTATTCAATATCAACGGGATGTTTGTCACCACTATGCCTTACTTAAGATCATCATAAATGCCTTTTTGTAGATGTTCTGTTCACGATCCTAGGAACATTCGCACAGCTATGGGCTGTAATTGACAGCACATGGTGCCATTACCTTCTGTAGAAATGCATTTCCCTCCCCAAATTTGATGTTAATAATTTGATTCATTAGACTTAAAATTCACAGAAAGGTTATTGACTTTATCTTTCGTTCTAAAATATTCTTTTCACTCTGTTGATACGTGGTAAGCTCCAGCTCTTCCCAGTTTTTCTTTGAATAAAAGGTTTCTTTATTCAATGAACACCTAACACATGCCAGGGACTCCACATGTATTATCTCATTTGATCCTCGTATCACTAAGAAACAGATATAAATACCTGCTTTACAAATGAAAAAAACACAAGCCTTTGACATTTTAAGAAACTTGGTTAAGATCTCACAACCAGCGAAATGTGTCGGCTCCAAAGCCCGAGTCTTTCCCAGATACTCAGCTGCCTCCCAGACCAGAGGCCATATGTTTGCAAGACAAGATGAGGAAAGGGTTCCTGAAGGAAGTGGCAGGATTGGGAGGAGTTTTAAGACAAGAGCAATGGGAGCTTTCAGAGCAATAAGTGGGAAAACGTATTAAGAATCAAAACCATCTGGAAAATAAACAGAAACACATAAACAGCATTCCTGGGCAGCTGAAGGAACCACAAGTTCACGTCACTTGCCTGGTTGGTTCTTTAGAAAGTCATAATTTCAATTGTTCTATCACATTTATTGATCACCTCCTACTTGCCAGGCCCTTTTCTAGGTCCTGGGATGGAACCAAGACTAAAATAATCCCTGCCATAGAGCTGTTGTCAAGTCCGAGGTAAGGCCCTGCCTCCCTCCCTTCCTTCCTCCCTCTGTTCCTTCCTCCCTTCCTCCCTCCCTTCCTCACCTTCACTTATTAATTCACACAGACTCCCTTTTTCAGGAACCGCACAAGAGCGTCCTGGAGAGAAGGTTCCAGAGAAAGCTGGCGCCGGTTCCGGCCTGGCGGAGTCTCCCCGGGGTCGTGGAGCTGCGCGTGGGCATCACCGCCCGGCTGTCTGTGTCTCCAGCCTCGGTCCAAGATGTGTGGGCCGGGCTTGCAGGCAGAGGTCCAGGGAGGCTGTTGGGAGATGACCATTTCCACCTGAAGGGCTTCGTGGTCTCTGAGATGCCTTTGCTTTCTCATTTGTCGGCTCCCTTTGATCAAGAGTCTGGTTGGCCCTGGGCCTCCGCCTGATGCTGGGCTCACATAGAAAGCGCCAGCTCGCGTATTGGTCCCCACAACTAAACCTATGCAGAAAGCACCGCACCGAAGAGGTGGCCTTACTCCTTTCCTGCGGCTGCACACAGGCCGGGGTGCAGGAGGGCTGGATCCAGTTTGAGGGAGGAGGCAGAGCTGGCCCTGGGAACCAAAGGAGGGGATGGCAAGAGAAAGTGCCCCAAGGCTGCATCCCGAGGGCATTCAAAAGGGAAGGTGGGGCCAGGTGCCGTGGAGCGCACCTGGGGTCCCAGCACTCGGGAGGCTGAGTTGGGAAGATCACTTGAGGCCAGGACATAGAGGCTGCAGTCAGCCGAGATTGGGCCACTGTACTCCAGCCTGGGCAACAGAGCAAGAACCTGTCTAAAGAGAGAGAGGGAAAAGAAAGGAAGGCAAGGAAAGAAAGGAGAAAGTCATAGGGAAAAGACAGCAACCAGCCAGCCAGGTAATGCCTGAGATGACCAGAAGACGTCAAGCTAGGAGAAAGGCCTGGAACAGATCCTCCCTCGGCCTCACAGGAGCCCAGCCTACCCACACCTTGGTTCCGGATTTCTAGCCTCCATGAGTGTGAGAGGAGTGAATTCCTGTTGTTTAGGGCCCCGCTTTTGGCAGAGCTTTCCCTAGCTGACTACCAGGGCCTGCCCTGAGAAGCCCTCACCCTCGATGCTCCGCTGCCACAGGACCTCTCGGCTCTTTCCACTTCTGCTGGCCTCTTCCACATACCTGCTGCTCCCACTCAGTAATCAGAGTGCGTTTTTGTTTTTTGTTTGTTTGCTTTTTTTCTTTTTACAGGTTCTGGTTCTGTCGCCCAAGCTGGAGTGCAGTGCTACAATCTTGCCTCACTGCAGCCTCAACCTCCTAGGCTCAAGCAATCCTCCAGCCTCAGCCTCCCCAGTAGCTGGGACCGGAGGCCCGCATCATCATGCCCGGGGAATTTTTGTATTTTTTGTAGAGATGGGGACTTACTGTGCTGCCCAGGCTGGTCGGAAATGCCTGGCCTCAAGCGATCTGCCCACCTCTGCCTCCCAAAGTTCTGTGAGTATGGGTGTGAGCCCCGCCTCAGCATGCTGTTTATTTTACTTATTTATTTCCGAGGAGCTTCGCTCTTGTTGCCCAGGCTGGAGTGCAATGGTGCCATCTCAGCTCACCACAACCTCTGCCTTCCCGGTTCAAGTGATTCTCCTGCCTCAGCCTCCCGAGTAGCTAGGATTACAGGCATGCGCCACCTTGCTCGGCTAATTTTGTATTTTTAGTAGAGACCGGGTTTCTTCACGTTGGTCAGGCTGGTCTCGAACTCCCGACCTCAGGTGATCCGCCCGCCTCGGCCTCCCAAAGCTTTGGGATTAACGGCGTGAGCCACCGCTCCTGGCCACAGCGTGCTCTTTATAACATCAAGTTTCGCCCCCCTTAAGGCTTCCAGAGACTTCCATTCTTCCCCTCTCACAGGGCCTGGCCTGGCCGCCCCCCAACCCCCGAGCCTCCCCTCTCCTCCCTGCAGCCTCGGGCACCACCCCGCCGCCCCTGAACTCCCGTGGCTGTGCGACGACTGCAGCCTCCATGGGCCCTTCCTCCTGAAGATGTAAGTGGTTTCACGATTTAGTGTATAAAGGCGAACATGACCCAGCCTGGAGTTTTTATTATTTAGATTCAATGTCATCAAATTGACTTCTTTTAATTTTAAAAGAAATAAAAATTAAAACTTTTCCCTGGGCCGCTAAAACACCTCGGGCCCAGCACTGGCCTATAGGGAAGCCGCCTGGGCAGGTCCCCACCCAGGGGCGAGGCGGAGGGGTGAGGCCCGAGGAGGGGTGTGGGGAGCAGGGGCCGGAGGGGTGGGGAAAGTGGGGGGCGGAGGGGTGAGGAGAGCGAGGCAGGGCGGGGGGAGGAGAGCGAGGGGGGCGGGGGGAGGAGGGGTGAAGGGAGTGAGAGGAGAAGGGGTGAGGAGAGCGGGCGGGGCGAAGGGGTGAGGAGGTGGGGCGGAGGGGAGGTGGGGCGGAGGTGGGGCGGGCGGGGGCCAGAGAGAGATGAGGGGTGGGGGAGAGAAAGGGTGAGGAGGTGGGGGGTAGGGGGGGCGTAGGGGGGGCAGGCGGGGACCAGAGAGGGGTGAGGGGAGCGGGGGCCGGAGGGGTGAGGGGAGCGGGGAGCGGAAGGGTGAGGGGAGCGGGGGGCGGAGGGGTGAGGGGGGCGGGGGGCGGAGGGGTGAGGGGGGCGGGGAGCGGAGGGGTGAGGGGGGCGGGGAGCGGAGGGGTGAGGGGGGCGGGGGGCCGGAGGGGTGAGGGGGGCGGGGGGCGGAGGGGTGAGGGGGGCGGGGGGCGGAGGGGTGAGGGGGGCGGGGGCCGGAGGGGTGAGGGGGGCGGGGGGGCGGGCTGGGTCCTCACCTGGCCTCAGCCGCGCAGCCAAGCGGGCAGCCTCGGGGAGAACGCCGCCGCCGGGTCTGTCAAGGCAGCTCGGGACAAGTCCCCACTCCTCGTCCAACCTAACTGTGGCCCTAAGTCACTCCTGCCAGCGCCCCCCAGAGGGGGATTTTGGGTCTGCACTATGGGAGCCGTCCAGCAAGAGCGGACTGGCTCAAGCGTCCACACCGCGTTTGTGGAGCTGGCGCAGGCTCCGCGCCCTGGTCACCAACGGCGCGCCCCGCCCCGCATCGCCGCGCCGGCCCTCCCTCCGCGCGGGGGCCTCCCGCCACAAGGCCGGTCTCTCTGCCGGCGGAATCAGACTGCGGGGCACTTCCTACCGCTTCGCAGCACATACTCGTTTCTGTGATTGTTTTATTACGTCTGTCTTCTCTAAACTTTAAGTTTTGTGACGACAGGGTCGCGTCTGCGTTGCCCACCACTATGGTCTCCATGGCTAGCGCTATGCCTGGAATTCAAAACATGCGTATTGAATGAATGAATGAAGAAAGGAAAAAAATACTTGTAATTCCTGAAATTGCACCGGAAGAGATTCAGTCCTTTAAACCTTAAAGGCTTTACGTCTCCTGAAGTTCCCTGAAAAATACAAATACTCAGCGGTTATTAGTTAAGAGAGAAAATGTTGCCCAGGATGCGGTGGGGACGTAGGAGGAAGGAGGGCTCAGTCACTGTTTCCTGCGGATACCATGCCCCATGCCGGGCCAGCCCTGTACTGGGGATGCGGTGACATGGCCTTACCTTCCGTGAAAGGATGCCAGGACACACAGGGTACCCCCAAGTCCCTGCTCTTACTTTTGACTCCTCTTGGGGCCCACAAATAAATAAGGAACTGGGCTTGGGAGACTGTGATCTTACTCTATTTTTAACTGTACTCAGTTATTAAAAAATTAAACTGGAGAAGGAAATTGAGAAATCTACTGCCAAGAATCATTCTACAGTAGCAGGGTGGGCGCCCAAAACCTACAGGCCTCTAGTCGCAGGAGCCTCAATGTTCTTTGGTTTCTTCCCTGCTGGGAGCTCAGCGCTCTCTGCCAGCCCGTTCTGACTCCCAGCTTCTGATTCAGCTGCACGTCTTGGCTTAGCCCTGTTTTCCAGCTGCTTCTTCCCTTCCCAGCCAGACTTCTCCAGATTTATCCAGCTAAGTTGTGTTCAACATTTGAATAGTTGCACAGTCGTTAGAGAGATCTTCAACTCATACACATTTTGAAAAATAATTAGTACAAGACTTGTCAGATGGAAGGGCCATCTGCGAGGGTGATGTGGATGCTTAGAAGACAGGCTGGGAAAAGCATCTATCATGTCTGATCTCTCCTTAGAAAACGAGCCTGTTAGTTTCACTCTGAGTTGTGATTTTTAGTGTAGTTTCAGCTGTTTAAAATGCTTAACCAATATTTCCTTTTTGTCTTGACTTCTTAAATTTATTTTTCTTTTTTTGAGACAGGGTCTGACTCTGTCGCCCAAGTTGAAGCTCACTGCAGCCTTGGCTTTCTGGGCTCAAGCAATACTCCCACCTCAGCCTCTGCCCTCCCCGCACCCCATCCCCTCCAGTAGCTGGTACTGCAGATGTAGGCCACCATGCCCAGTTTTGTTTTGTTTTGGTTTTTTGGTTTTTGGGTTTTTTTAGTAGAAATGGGGTTTCACCATGTTGGCCAGGCTGGTCTTGACTTCCTGCCTCAAGTGATCTGCCCACATCTGCCTCCCAAAGTGCTGGGATGACAGGCGTGAAACATGCCCCCTGCCATTATATTATTTTATTTTATTTTCTGAGATGGGGTCTCACTCTGTTCCCAGACTGGAGTGCAGTGGTACCATCTTGGCTCACTGCAATTGCCACCTCTCAGCTTCAAGTGATTCTTGTGCTTCAGCCTGCTGAGTAGCTGGGATTACAGGCACCTGCCACCACAGCCGGCTAATTTTTCTATTTGTATTAGAGATGGGGTTTCACCATGTTGCCCAGGCTGGTCTCGAACTCCGACCTCAAGTGATCCACCCACCTCGGCCTTCCAAAGTGCTGGGATTACAGGTGTGAGCCGCCATGCCCAGCCGCAGGCATTCTTTTTTTTTTTTTTTTTTTTTTTTGAGACAGAGTCTTGCTCTGTCACCCAGGCTGGAGTGCAATGGCTCCATCTCGGCTTACTGCACCTTCTGCCTCCCAGGTTCAAGCAATTCTCCTGCCTTATCCTCCCGAGTAGCTGGGATTACAGGTGTGTGCCACCACGCCTGGCTAATTTTTGTATTTTTAGTAGAGACGGAGTTTCACCATGTTGGCCAGGCTGGTCTCGAACTCCTGACCTCAGGTGATCCACCCACCTTGGCCTCCTAAAGTGCTGGAATTACAGGCGTGAGCCACTGTGCCAGGTCAAGCAGGCATTCTTATTTATTATTAATTCCCTAAAGTTCTAAGGTCCTCTTCTTTGGAAACACATGAAATATAATTAATTATGTGACAAGAATAATATTTCTTATTAACAAGAAGTATTCAAATAATTTTGAGGCCACAGACAATCGATAGTAAAGAAATGGCTTCTAATTTCAGAGATAAAATAATAATAACTAACTTGTGGGAAAAGAGAAGAGAAAGAGTGTACCAACTACAGTTATTTTGTTGCTGCCGTGTTTATGGAGGCTTCCATTTGTCCACTTTTTTATGTAAAACAATTTGTTGAGTGGCTTCTATGTACTAAGCAAGGGGTTGGATACTGTGGCAGCTACCATACCTGCCTACATCCTAACCTCTTACCTCAATAGTAGTAGACAGGTCTACAAAGAATCATGACACCAGACCATTTCTCAGGGGGCAGAAGTCCCACAGAGCTCCTGGGAATTCAGGAAAAAGCAAAGGGGGCTGTTCCTAGCTAAGATCAAGGACAACTTCTCAGAGACATGGAGCGAGAAGCGGGCCATGAAGGATGGTGTAGTTGTTTCACGTCGATGCCATAACAAATGCAGTTTTCCTTCCTTATCTGCAGGGGATACGTTCATCCCCCTGTGCATGCCTGAAACTGCAGAGAACCCTGAACACTGTATATACTATGTTTTTCCTATACATACATACGTATGATAATTTATAAATTAGGCACAGTAAAAGATTAACAACAATAACTAGCCAGGCATAGTGGCTCACGCCTGTAATCCCAGCACTTTGGGAGGCCGAGATGGGCGGATCACTTGAGGTCAGGAGTTTGAGACCGGCCTGGCCAACATGGTGAAACCCCATCTCTACAAAAAATACAAAAATTAGCTGAGCATGGTGGCATGCACCTGTAGTCCCAGCTACAGGGCAAGAGAATCGTTAGAACACAGGAGGTAGAGGCTGCAGTGAGCTGAGATCATGCCACTGGACTCCGGCCTGGGTGACAGAGTGAGACTCCATCTCAGAAAAAAAAAATAACTAAAAATAAAATAGAACCATTAAACCATTATAACAATGTACTGTAATGAAAGTTACGTGAATTTGGTCTCTCTCTCTCTCTCTCTCAAAGTATCTTACTGTATTCTACTCACCTGTTTTCTGACCTTGGTTGACAGTAGGTAACTGAACCTGTGAAAAACAAAGCCACAGGTAAGGGGGGACTACTGAATCACAAACTTAGTGGCTTAAAGCAACATAACTTAATTATCTTATAGTCCTGGAGGTCAGAAGCCCAATGCAGATCTTGTTGAACTAAAACCAAGGAGTTGGAGAGCTACATCCCTTCCTGGAGGGGATGTAGCTCTAGCCAAGGGGCTGTTCCTGCTAGTTGGGCTTTTAACCTAATTCAGCTCTTTGTGGTTATAGAACTGGGGAGTGTTTCTTGCTGGCTGTTCTCAGCTTCTGGAGGCTGCTGCATCCCTTGACTTGTGGCTTCCATCTTCAAAACTAGCAGCAGGGTCAAGGCCTTCTTTTGCTGTCGCATGTTTCTGGCCTCCCCTTCTGCCTTCTACTGCATTTAAGGACCCGTTTAACTATGCTGTGCCCCACCTAAATAATCCAGCATAGTCTCTGCAGTTCAAGGTTTGTAACCACAACGCATCTACTGCTCCCGCTTTGACAAGTCAGGTAACATAGTCACAGGTTCCAGTCAATAAGGCATGGGCATCTTTGTGGGGGGCTATTATTCTGCCTACTGCAAATGAGAAGGATTTTTCTGCCTACTGCAAATGAGAAGGATTTCAACCAAAAGAGAAACTGGGTAGGGGACATCCAGGCCTGGAAAGGCACAAGCAGGGTATGGGGACAGATCCTATGCAGGAAACAGTCATTTCATTGGACCTGGGTTCAAGTGATCCTCCGGCCTCAGCCTCCCAAGTAGCTGGGACTACAGGCATGTGCCACCACACCGGGCTCTCCAAAATAATTTTTACAGCTTACTCCCCAAGTATTAGTTTGACCGTACACAATCGCAGAGCTGTGCCATCTCATCTGTCTACTGCCTTGTTTACTTCACTTCCCTCTTTCTCTAATATCCTCCCTGCTCTCTCAGAAGTCCATTATCTGCATGCCTCAAATACCAGGCTTTCTCTGTGACTTTGTTCTGCCCTTTTCTCCTTCCAGTGTCTTTACCTCAAACACTAGTTCTTCCTCCCACCTCTGTCTTTCTGAAGGCTATTAGCTCTAGGACATTTTTCGAGTTCCAGTCTCAAACCCAGGAACTCTTTTTGGCCTGGGGTTACCAACTATCAAATACAATCTGCAGAGACTGCGTCCTGATTTGTGTAGATTTCCCTTTGCTCTCTGAAGTTTGGCAGCCTCTTGGTTACGGGCTGGCTTCCACTTCCGCAGGTGAATCACCTTATCATAATCTCATCATGGTTTTCATGATCAGAACCCATTTATCAAGCAGGCGAAGATAACTCACTCTGTGATAATTGTATGTTATCAGCTCTGGTTGATAAAGCAAAATACTGAGGTTTTTTGTTTTTTTTTTTTTTTAGACACGAGTCTCACTCTGTCGCCCAGGCTGGAGTGGAGTGCAGTGGCATGATCTTGGCCCACTGCAACCTCCGCCTTCCAAGTTCAGCAATTCTCCTGCCTCAGCCTCCCAAGTAGCTGGGACTACAGGCACATGCCACCACATCCAGCTAATGTTTGTTGTTGTTGTTGTTGTTTGTATTTTAGTAGAGACCGGTTTCACCGTGTTGCCCAAGCTGGTTTCGAACTCCTGAGCTCAGGCGATTCGCCCGCCTCGGCCTCCCAAAGTGCTAGGATTATAGGTGTGAGCCACCGTGCCCGGCTGATAAAGCAAAAGACTGATCTTAAAAGGAACTGTAAAATAACAACCAAAACAACATTTAGTAGTTAATTTTAAATTCAAAGTTTAAAAACAGATCATGAAAATGATTCCTTTACAGTTACACAATTAAATATGTATTGTCAATTTAGATTAGCTCAGATAACTCTGAAAATATTGATTTTGTTATGGAAATGGATTTTTGTTGAGATGAAAGTTTGGGCCTTACCCTGTTGCTCCTAAAGCAAGTTTTTTTTTTTTTTTTTTTTTTTTTTTTTTGAGACGGAGTCTGGCTCTGTCGCCCGGGCTGGAGTACAGTGGCCGGATCTCAGCTCACTGCAAGCTCTGCCTCCCGGGTTCACGCCATTCTCCTGCCTCAGCCTCCCGAGTAGCTGGGACTACAGGCGCCCGCCACCTCGCCTGGCTAGTTTTTTGTATTTTTAGTAGAGACGAGGTTTCACTGTGTTAGCCAGGATGGTCTCGATCTCCTGACCTCGTGATCCGCTTGTCTCGGCCTCCCAAAGTGCTGGGATTACAGGCTTGAGCCACCGCGCCCAGCCTTCCTAAAGCAAGTTTTACCAATGTTTACTGCAAACGTTTGATAAAAAACTTAAATGGAAGGTTTTGGAGCATATAGAATTAAAACTTCACCTTTTCAATGGGATGTTTCTTTTAATTATAGACAAAGCAGCATTCTGCTCATGTCTGCAAATGAAATGGAAGCTGCAGTCAACTCTAAACGTAATGAGAAATAAGTAAATAGTTGGTGTTGCTGTCATAGCTCACTCAGCAGAAAGAGTAAGCTTTCGGGGGATGTGGTAAGAAAAAAAATTGTTTTAGCAATTCTTCTCTTACTAACGTAAGTGTCAACACAAGAATTCTTTAAATGCAGAATGTGATTTGTATCTTCATAGTATATCTTTGAGCTTTTCTGGGAATGAATCTTCTCAAATTATTGAGCAATTCTGACTTACGCAACCACATACTTTATTACTCATCTGAGAAGCAGAGTGGCTATTTGGAGAATGAAGCTACACTTGGAGTCTCCGGAGGTGGCTGGAAAGGGAGGTCCGCGGGGACTGGTCAGGTGGTTGCCCTGGAAAGTTGCTGGAACCCTGGGCCTTCCCTAACTATGCATTAGAGGCTGCTGCTGTATTTTCCTGGAGATTCAGTTTTCCAAAATAGCTAAAAGCAAAGCAATTAGAAATAAATTAAAATCAGAGGAAAATGTACAGTCTCATGATTTTAATACTGGAAAACATGCATAAGAATTGAAATTTAATACTGAAGATTTTCTCCCCTGGTATCCAAATTATTTTCATAACTGTACAAAATGAGAATTTGTAATGGTTACAATGGTTAAGAAGGTAAATTTTATATAATGTATATTTTACCACAAATTTAAAAATACAGTTTAAGAAAGAAAACTAGTGGCAAAACTAATTAAATAAAGGCTCTTTAAAAATACAAGATAGGCCAGGTGTGGTGTCTCACACCTGTAATACCAGTACTTTGGGAAGCCGAGGCAGGCAGATCACTTTGAGCTCAGAAGTTCGAGACCAACCTGGCCAACATGGCATAACCCTGTCTTTACTAAAAATACAAAAATTAGCCGCATGTAATGGCGCAGGCCTGTGGTCCCAGCCACTCGGTAAGCTGAAGCAGGAGAATCACTTGAACCTGGGAGGCAGAGGTTGCAGTGAGCTGAGATTGCACCACTGCACTCCAGCCTGGGTGAGACTCTGTCTCAAACAAACAATAATAATAATAATAATAATATTCGCTGGGCAAGGTGGCTCATGCCTGTAATCCTAACACCTTGAGAGGCGGAAATCACCTGAGCCCAGGAGTTCGGGACAAGCCTGGACAACATAGCGAAACACAGTGTCTACAAAAAATACAAAAATTAGCCAGGCATGGTGGCATGCATCTGTAGTTCCAGCTACTGGGCAGACTGAGGTAGGAGGATCCCTTGAGCCTGGGAGGTTGAGGCTGCAGTGAGCCGTGATCATGCCACTGCACTCCAGCCTGGGTGACAGACCCAGACCCTGTCTCAAAAAAGCAAAAACAAACAAAACAGTAATACTCCACTTTTCCCTAAATCTGACTTCCAATATTATAAACTCTATGGAAAATGTCTAGGAACTGAGGGAGCAAAAGGTCTTTTGATACTTGAAATAGCTGTCAGAAAGTTCTAGTTCTCTGCATAGAAAAAAAGGTTTTAGGGATAAGAAGTTCTATTAGTTTTACTTTACATATAATTTTAATAAGCTAAGCAACATTTCTTTGCTAATAGCAGATTAAAAGTTAAAAATTAATAAGGTGTGATATATTACTAAAGACTCTTAATAGCAGAGAAAAAAATAGCTGATTACCTAACAGAGACAAAATAACTCTAAAGGAAAAACCAACTAAGGAAAAAGTTTTTTCTTCTACATTCACATTCAACACTCAACACACTTCTGGTCACCAAAATGTGTGGGTTTTTCCCCTCACACACCAACCAGATGTCCTAGAATAATTCAGTTCAATTCTAACACTATCTACCTGGAGTTATTGCAGACCTCATATGTTAAGGGCTCAGTCCTAGAAAACTGCTTCCATTTGGGATGTCAATAGTAGGTTGTCACCTATACTGGTGACAGGTTAATAACAGATACTATAAGGATGCAGATGAACAGAAGAGATACATAGGTTGAGGTCTGGAAGAGTCCTGAGTGCTGGACTTCCAGCATGCAGATATATTCATCAACCCAGAAGCTCCCAAACACTGCAGTTCAGGAGGCTCCTGAACATTGTAGCTTATGGAGGCCTTATGATATTTTCATGATTGATTATTAACTCAATCGCCAGGCCCTCTCCCCTTCCTAGAGGATGGGAGATGGGGCTGAAAGTTCCAAGAGCCTAATCATGACTTGGTGTTTCTGGCAACCAGTCCCCACCCAGGAGCCACCAACAGTCACCCGATTGGAACAAAGATGCTCCTATCGCCCAGGAAATTCTGAGGGATTCAGGAGCCCTGTGTCAGGAATTGGTGTCAAAGACCAAGTATTAGAACAGAAGATTCTCCTAGCGGCCCTACATACAAGGGTATTAAGAGCTCTGTTTCAGGAACTGGAGGCACCAACTGATAGATATACATTTCATAATAACTAACAACAGCAACAACAATTCCTCAAAACACAGACAAAGCCTGGTGCAGTGGCTCATGCCTGTAATCCCGACACTCAAGACCAGCCTGGGCAACATGGCAGAACCCCATCTCTACAAAAAATACAAAAAAATTAGCCTGGTGTGATGACATACACCTATGTTCTCCCCCACCCAACAAAAACAACAACAACAAAAAAAAACAAAAAACAGACCAAAAAAAAAAAAAAGAAAAGAAAAACCTAAAACTGTTAAATTGAATGTATTAAGTGCACCTTTTGTTTTGTTTTGTTTTGTTTTGTTTTTGAGACAGGGCCTCTGTCACCTAGACTGGAGTGCGGTGGGGGCAATCATGGCTCACTGTAACCTCAGCCTCCTGAATAGCTGGGACCTCAGGCATGCGTCACTACACCCAGCTAATTTTTTTTGTATTTTTAGTAGAGACAGTGTTTTGCCATGTTGCCCAGGCTGCTCTGGAACTCCTAGGCTGGAGTGATCTTCCCACCTCAGCCTCTCATAGTGCTGGGATTACAGGTGTGAGCCACCACACCTGGCCTTGAATTTTAGCATTAAAATGTTCTTTACATACGGTTTTTAGGGGAGAATATCTTCTCTGTTCTTAAGGAATGTATAATTTAGTTAAGAACATAAAGTACTGTATATGGATATAAAACGACTCTAAAACAAATGAAACAAGTCATTGTAGCATACCTTCTTCTCGGTTGTCTGGGTCTTGCATGGTCTGATCCTACTCTATTTTTATGCTACTGCCATAGAGAACATTCTTCTGTAGTTAGGCAGATTTTATTTTATTTTTCTTGAGATAGAGTCTGGCTCTGTTGGCCAGGCTAGAGTACAGTGCCGGCATTTTGGCTCACTGCAACCTCCACCTCCTGGGCTCAAGCGATTCTCGTGCCTCAGTCTCCCAAGTAGCTGGGATTACAGGCATGCACCACCATGCCCAGCTAATTTTTGTATTTTTAGTAGAGAAAGGGTTCCACCATGTTGGCCAGGCTAGTCTAGAACTCCTGGCCTCAGTGATCCGCCCACCTTGGCCTCCCAAAGTGCTGGGATTACAGGTGTGAGCCACCGTACCTGGCCATAGGTGATATTCTATAGGAGCCTCAGGGAGAGAACCCCTTCACTATCCTGGCTTCACAACTGCAGAGGCCTCATGAGCAAGTGGATTCTCTGTGTCTGCTAGGCCTGGAATCGTTCTTTGCTTTGGTTGAGGCTGGAGACACAAGTCTTCGAGTTCCCCTCTTCCTCACTCCACAAAGTCCATTCCTCTTTCAGAGGAAGCATAAGGTAGTTAATTTGTTTTCAGCTTCCTTACTTATGAGTATGTTGTAATTATGACTTTTTTTTTGAGACCAAGTCTTGCTCTGTTGTTCAGGCTGGAGTGTGGTGTCCACTCAAAGCAACCTCCACCTCCTGGGTTCAAGCAATTCTCCTGCCTCAGCCTGCCGAGTAGCTGGGATTACAGGCACCTGCCACCACGCCCAGCCAATTTTTGTATTTTTAGTAGAGACAGCGTTTCCCCATCTTGGCCAGGCTAGTCTTGAACTCCTGACCTCGTGATCCCCCCGCCTTGGCCTCCCAAAGTGCTGGGATTACAGGTGTGAGCCACTGTGCCCAGTCTCATTACTTCTTGAGATTACCTAGAGAGGGCATTATAATTCAGTGTTTCCAAGCTCTGGAGTTAGATCTATGAAGGTCTGAATCTCCGCTTTTTGATCTTGGGCAAGTTACTTGAGCTGTCTGCATTTCAGGATCCTCTTTTATAAAATGGGTTGAATAACATGGTCGTTTTGAGAATTAAATGAGCTAATATACAAATTTAGAGCAATCCTTGGTATAGAATAAGGACACACACATACACATATGTATGAACTATGTTAGTTAATTTATACACTCCAATTTTGTCACTACTCTTGGCTCTATGCTCAGCTGGTCTTGTATTGTCTCTTTTTCTCGTCTTCTCAGCTAGATACATTATGTAGATGTGTTTATTTAACTGATTAACTTTAAAACATTTTCTGGACCAGGCATGGTGGCTGAAGCCTGTAATCCCACCACTTTGGAAGACCAAGGCAGGCGGATCACCTGAGGTCAGGAGTTCGAGACCAGCCTGGCCAACATGGTGAAACCCCATCTCTAATAAAAATACAAAAATTAGCCAGGCGTGGTGGAGCATGCCTGCAATCTCAGCTACTCCAGAGGATGAGGCAGGGGAATCACTTGAACCCGGGAGATGGAGGTTGCAAGGTTGCAGTGAGCTGAGATCACACCACTGCATTCCAGACTAGGCGACAGAGCAAGACTCCATCTCAAAAATTCTGTTAACTATCCTACTATAGAAGTATCAGGAATTCTAAGGCAAAATCACCCAGAATCACTACACTACATCCAGAGACTACCACTGTTAACATTTGGCTGTGCAATTTTCTGGGCTTTAAAAATAGTTTTAAAAATATTGTTGCTGTTCTTCCTTCCTTTTTTTTGTTTTTAGTAGAGTTGGGATCTTACTCTGTTGGCCAGGCTGGTCTCGAACTCCTGGCCTCAAGTGATCCACCCATCTCAGCTTCCCAAAGCGCTGGGATTACAGGCAGGAGCCACCATGCCCCGCATGTTGTTTTCCTTGAATACCTCTACCACACTATAAACTCCACCAGGGGATAAATCTTGTGATTTTGCTCACCATGTTATCCCGTGTATGATTTATCTTAGCTCATGGCTCATAGCAAGTACCTATGACAAAACAGAAAAAGCAAAACAAAACAAAAACCCAAACATACAACAACAAACAAAAATGAGAAGGAACGAATGACTCCATGTTAATAAACACAAATCATTAATCACAACATTCTTCCATGTGAGTGTGTCGGTTTTCCCAACCAAGCCCCTATCTTGGAAGCTTACTTGTTTCCAATTGGTCTCTATTCTCATATATATATATAAAAATATACGTATAAAATTTAAATTTTTTTTTTTTTTTTTTTTTTTTTTTTTGAGACGGAGTCTTGCTCTGCCGCCTAGGCTGGAGTGCAGTGGCCCGATCTCAGCTCGCTGCAAGCTCCGCCTCCCGGGTTCACGCCATTCTCCTGTCTCAGCCTCCCGAGTAGCTGGGACTACAGGCGCCCACCTCGTCGCCCGGCTAGTTTTTTTGTATTTTTTAGTAGAGACGGGGTTTCACCGTATTAGCCAGGATGGTCTCGATCTCCTGACCTCATGATCCGCCCGTCTCGGCCTCCCAAAGTGCTGGGATTACAGGCTTGAGCCACCGCGCCCGGCCAAAATTTAACATTTTTAATGTTTTTTTAAAAAGGCACAAAGAGGCCGGGCGCGGTGGCTCAAGCCTGTAATCCCAGCACTTTGGGAGGCCGAGACGGGCGGATCACGAGGTCAGGAGATCGAGACCATCCTGGCTAATACGGTGAAACCCCGTCTCTACTAAAAAATACAAAAAACTAGCCGGGCGACGAGGCGGGCGCCTGTAGTCCCAGCTACTCGGGAGGCTGAGACAGGAGAATGGCGTGAACCCGGGAGGCGGAGCTTGCAGTGAGCTGAGAGCCGGCCACTGCACTCCAGCCTGGGCGGCAGAGCAAGACTCCGTCTCAAAAAAAAAAAAAAAAAAAAAAAAAAAAAAAAAAAAAAAGGCACAAAGAATAATATAGCACACATTATTGAACCCAACTACCCAGAACCAATGACTTTTAAGATTTTGACAGTTTTGTTTCCATTTTTTAAATAAAAGAAAGCATTGTAAAGTTGAAGTCTTCATTTCTTTTCTCCGCTCAAGTTCCCTCCTTCCCTCTAATATAAGCAACAGCTGTCATGAATTTGGTGTGTGATATTGCATTCTATGTCTATACTTATATAAAGTATGTGATCATTTTAGGTTCTGTGGGATTTTGATTTATAAATATGGCATCACAATGTATATATAGTTCTGCAACTTGTTTTTTTCACTCCACACTGCTTTTGAATTCTTTCTACCGTCATTTATCCTTTACAACTACAGAGCTAGTTCATTAAGTTAATTACTGTGTATATTCCATCATTTGGATATCTACCTTTTATTTTCCTACCCCTCGACGGGACATTTGGGGTTTTTCTCAATTTTTCACTACTGCAAACAATGCTGAAATGATCATTGTAACTGCAACATTTTTATTAGGTATTTTATGCACAAATTTTAAAGTCCATTAAATCTATTTTATAATATTTTTCATTCCACATGTGTTTTTAAAATTATGTTTACATCTTTGAAGGCAGAGCAGGGGCAGGATCTTTAAACACACAACAAAAAAAGATTAGCAGCCATGTGACTTGGGGTTGGGGTGGAGAAAGTATAGTCAGCTTAAGAGTGGAAACAAGGCCAAGCATGGTGGTGCGCGTCTGTATTCCCAGCCACCCTAGAGGCTGAGGCAGGAGGATGGCTTGCGCCCAGGAGTTCAAGGCTGATGTGGGCTGCAGTAAGTTATGATTGTGCCACTGCACTCCAGCCTGGGCAACGGAGTGAGACTCCGTCTGTAAGAAAAAAAGGAAAAAATGTGGAAAGGTACATAGGTAATGCCAGTAGAGCTCAATTGCGGAATATTGGCTGGAGACTTATTTTGCTCCTAGTACTGTGCAAGATATCTGGGTAGCATACAAGATACTATAGAAAAATGAAATTGAATTCTAAGCTGCACAATGGTATCTTTTTTCTTTCTTTTTTTTTTTTTTGCACACTTCTGCTGGCAGGAAGGGATTACAGTTTGACTATCAGAGCCCAAAGAAGAGAAAACAGAGATCTGAGAAGATTCCCTGGAATAGCGGAGGCCTTAAGAGACTGAAAGAGAGGAAGGAGGGGAGGAGGATGGACCAGGGACTGAAGGCTGGGAGAGACTGTCAAAATAGCGCAAAGATAATGACCTTTATTACTGTTTCCCATGAGAGTAAAATTTAAAAATTTCACAAGAATTTGTCAATTAAAGAGGAAATCGAGTTGACTTTAAAAACTATATTGACCCTCAGCATCACTTGCCACAGAAGTATGTGGTAGGAAGTACGATGTTAGGAGAGCCAGAAGTAGATTGAGTATTTGGCTTCCAGTCTATTATTTCTACTCTGAATCTTTGCATGCACAATCCCTGCTTTTGTCCCTGTACCAGATCCAAAGTCTTCAAATGGATAGTGGAGCTATTCAAAACTCAAGACCTCACTTACTAGTGTGTATAGTACTGTACTATTTCCTACACCAGAAAACACTTATCAGAAACAAAATATACACGGGGAGGGGAGGTTGATTAAATTAAATCAGATTAAATTTGGGTGTGCATCAGACGTTCTTTTTTGTTTTTTGAGACGGAGTTTCGCTCGTTGCCCAGGCTGGAGTGCAGTGATGCAATCTCAGCTTACCGCAACCTCCGCCTCCCGGGTTTCAGCGATTCTCTTGCCTCAGCCTCCCAAAGAGCTGGGATTATAGGCATGCGCCACCACTCTTGGTTAATTTTGTATTTTTAGTAGAGACGGGGTTTCTCCATGTTGGTCAGGCTGGTCTCGAACTCCCGACCTCAGGTGATCCGCCCGCCTAAACCTCTCAAAGTGCTGGGATTACAGGCGCGAGCCACCGCTCCTGGCAGACGTTCTTGTTGTTTGATTCCACTGTCCCAATAGCCGTCTGTCCTTTCCTGCCCCTATTTTTAGTGTCCCGCCCCTAGTTGGTAACTTGGTGGATCTTTCAGGCCTGCTTTTTCTTTCCCCCAACCAAGACTGGTATGAGATACTTAAGAATAGTGGCTTTAACAAGTTACCAACTTTTAATACAAGTGCAGTCGAGAGGGCAAATACTCAAGTTTGGGGGCGGCTGGCAGAGTCAAATAGGTCCGAGAGGCCCCGGCGAGCTACCACCGCAGGCCAGCAGGGAGGCCGCGGGCAGGTGGCGGTCGAGGCCGGAGGCAGGAAGCGCGGCCGGGCGGGGCTGGGCGGAGCGGCCGCGGAGGAGCAGGGGCCGCCGGCGCCCCGCCCGGGCTGGTATGCGGCCGAGAGTGACGCGGGAGGCGGGGTCACGTGACGCCCGTGGAATGCCAACAATGTAGCGAATGTCCCACTTGGGTCTGCGCTTTGGAACCGCGGCGTGAGCGCCCCGGGAAGATGGAGCAGTCGCCGTCCACGCCACCGCCGCCGCCCGGGGCTCCCCCGTCCCTGCGGGGCCAGCAGCAGCTCCAGCCACCAGTGCCCGGTCTCCCGGCACGCGAGGCCCGGGAGCCGCGGGCCAGGACGTCCCCGAGGGTGTAGACCGCGCCCCTGGAGGTGAGGGGGCTGGTGGCTGGGGTCGGGGCGGCCGCCGGGAGGGTGGCGAGAGTTTCCGCGAGGCGGTGGAGCCCTGCGGCTCCGCGCACCCACCACGGGGCCGAGGCTCCGCGAAGGGCGCCCGGCGGGGCGGCCGAGGAAGTTTGTCCGGACGGAGCCCTGCGCCCTGCCCCCACGGTCGCGCCCGCCCGGAGCCGCCCCCGCCCGGCGGCGCGTCGTCCAGGCCGTGCGGAGCCCGCGGAGCCGGTTCCGGAGGAGCCGGGGAAGTTGGAGGCCGGCGTCGGGCGGGTGCAGCGGGGCTGCGCCGCTTTGTTGTGCGGCGGTGTGGGCGGCCGGGATCCCGGCGGGGCAGGGGCGCTGCGGGCCGGGGGCGGTGTCCCAGATCCGAAAGGCCGTAGCGCCGGGCGCGCCTCTGCTTCCGCCGTCCCCGGGGGCTCGGCTTTCCACTAGACGCCGGGCCGGGCGCCCTTGACAGCCTCGGGACCCTCGCGTCCGGCCGCGCAGCGGTCCCGCGGAGCCGGGGCCGTCCTCTCGGCCGCGCCATCGTCCCACGGGCCAATCAGTCGTTCGGGGCCCGCCCTGTTCGCCCCCGCCGGCCGCCCCGTCGTCCCGCTAGCCGACAGACCCACGGCCGCGCGGCAGCCGAGGCCGCGCCTCTCCTCAGCCCCCGTGGCTGCGCCGCCTCAGCCCGGGCCACACGTTCCCAACCCCGTTCCCCGCGGCCGCGCCGCCAGCCCGCGGGCCAGTCAGCCCCTCAGAGACCTCCGGACCCTGGGGGCGCCGTTCCTCCCGGCCGCAGAGGCCCTGCTCTGCGTCTCCCGACCGGCTGCCGCGCCGACTCTGCGAGTTTGCTCACGGTCTTGGCGGGACGCGGCCCGAGCCGCAGGAGCGCTTTCGTGGCCACGCGAGCGGCGGCCGTTGCATAACACGCCATTCCCGTGCCCTAGTTTAGCGACGTGTCGGGGGCTTGGCTTTCTCTTCTGATGCAAGCTCACCTGCGCTTAGCTCCGGGCGGACTCTGGAGATGGGGATTCTGACATCATTCACATCTTGCCACGCTGCCCAACTCCAGAAGTTCTGGGGAGCTTTCCCTCGGGGACGGAGTGCGGCCTGGAGCAAACCCGTTTGTAAAGTCCAAGTCTCCAGTGTCCTGAGGGGTGGGAGCGGGAGGCGAGGCGAGGAATGGACCCTGAAGAAGGTAAAACCCACCCGACCCGGGCGCCAAGCAGCCGGTAACAGGGTCCCGAGTGAACTCGGCGGCTGGCGGCTGTTCTGAGGCCTTTGGATGAGAAATGCTATTTTGCGAGGATAACTATGAAAGAACTTAACTTTCAAATTCTGTTGACAAAAATTTTGTTGCTGTTTTGAGACAGGATCTTGCTCTGTCTCCCAGGCTGGAGGGCAGTGGCGCGATCTGGGCTCACTGCAACCTTTGTCTCCCAGTTTCAAGCGATTCTCCTGCCTCAGCCTCCCAAGTAGCTGGGACTACAGGCGCCCGCCGCCAGCCCAGGTGATTTTGTATTTTTAGTAGAGACGTGTTTCGCCGTGTTGGCCAGGCTGGCTCTCGAACTCCTGACCTCAGGTGATCCACCTGCCTCGGTCTCCCAGAGTGTTGGGATTACAGGCGTGAGCCATCCGCGCCCCACCTGACAAGAATTTTGAACAAGAACTTTTACATTTTCACGCTTCTCTAGGATGGATATAAGAGTGTTTTGTTGTTGTTGTTGTTTGGGTTTTTTTTTGAGACGGAGTCTGGCTCTGTCGCCCAGGCTGGAGTGAGTGGTGGGATCTCGGCTCACTGCAAGCTCCGCCTCCCAGGTTCCCGCCATTCTCCTGCCTCAGCCTCCCGAGTAGCTGGGACTACAGGCGCCGCCACCTCGCCCGGCTAGTTTTTTGTATTTTTAGTAGAGACGGGGTTTCACCGTGTTAGCCAGGATGGTCTCGATCTCCTGACCTCGTGATCCGCCGACCTCTCAAAATGCTGGGATTACAGGCGGGAGCCACAGCACAAGCCAAGAGTGTTTTTAATGTAATAGCGTTAAAAAAATTATTTCACCTTAACTACTAAGCCATAGAGTATACGTTTGGCCGGTAAATAATTCAGATTAATAGCTGAACAGCTCTTTTCACAAAGTATTCAACAAATATGTACATTTTTAGAGGAAAATTTGCCCATATTTTAATAAGAAACAAATATACTGAAATTTGAATGCGAAATCACAAAATGTGTGTGATCTCACACAAGTGTTCTGCTTAAAATTTTAACTTATAAGATGAGGGGTCTTCCCTCATGGCTGATTATTAGGAAATTTGTACTAAATCTTGTATATTTTTGGTAAGCTGCTTTGTATGTTTTAAGTTTTTTTTTTTCTGAAACAACCGTTGTAATAAGGTAGTAACAGAAAAAATATTCCAAAATGAGAGTGTATAAACTGTTTATGACGTCTATTTAATTGTAATTAGCAAGATGTGTTATTCAGTGTCTTACAAAATTTTGTCTCATGCAGGTATGGAAGGCACTGAATGTAATAATAATAATAGAATAATGAATATACCGGCATTCGTTTGAAAATAAGTTGGTGAACATTTAATAACTTTCCAAATCTCAGGCAGGCAGTGTAAGGTATCTGAGCAGAGGCTATCCTGTCTTGCAAAATTACCAAGGTGAATTACTAGAAGCAATGAATTATAGAACTGGAAGGGATTCTTCTGGCTTCTTCATCGAGTTTGAAATACTTTAAATACTGTAAATTGGAACAGTACATGTTCCTTAGCAAATCACAGGGTTGGTGGGAGGGGCTTTCTTTTGGTAGGAGGGGAATGCTTTTACAATAAGATTCCTTGTTATTTTAAATGCTGTGTTGTAAATAGCCAGCCCTGGGCTCCTAAACTCGACCGAGGGGTGGGGTAGCATGGGGGTTGAAGCTGATAAATTGACCATAAACAGAGGAAGGATTTCGGGAAGCTGGGTTTAGGGGAGAGGTGTTCTTTTTTGTATTGGAAAAACCATACCAACACCATTTTTGAAAAGCTGCTTTTATATTTTTAAAAAATCATGTGAAACTTCTAAACAGTATTTCTTACTGACTTAAAAAACGGCGTGAAGAAATACAGAAGATAAATTCAAATGCATTGACTCTGTCTTGACTAAATCTGTTCTAAAAAGTACCGAAATATTCTGATGAACACAAAGACGGGTAAGGCTTGATTGAAGTGACTGACCTCTAGCTCTAAACATTCTCTGAATCTTCTTTTAAAAAGTCTATTGCTTAGTAATTCCTCTAGAAGGAATTGGCCTTCAAATTACACAAGTCCAGGGCATCGTTCCCATTGTATGCTAGGTCACTGCTGCTCTCTGTAATGGGCTTTATTACATAGAGTGCCCTGTGATGGCCCCAGTGTGAGGGCAGCCCTGCTTGGGCTATTCGTTTCACTGTTAGTCAGCTGTTCGCTCAGTATTTTTAAGGCTGATGTTACATGATTATTAGTTATATTTTGAAAGTATGAGAAAAGCAAGGTAATATTGGAAATAAAGACATTGGTTATGATGTTAAAATTAGAATGGAAATTTGGCATTGTTTAATGTTTGCCATTCACCCTGGGAAGACTTCGTTGGTTATCATCTAGACCATGTCAAGTTAATTGTGACAAGTGTTTTAAGTTAATTCACAAATCCTTTTTATTTGTGTGACAATATGTGACATACATGGGAATTTTTCTGGGAGGAAAATGAAAAAATCCCGTATTTTGTAGCCATGGTTTGTATTTCTTATTAACAGTGATTGTTAGAATCTTGTGGCGTAGTTTAGATCCTAGAGACCCTTGATCAGTTAGGATGGTAAGGATCTTAAGAGTGTAAGCTGGATTTTGAAAGAAGTGGGCCTGGCTGGGCGCGGTGGCTCAAGCCTGTAATCCCAGCACTTTGGGAGGCCGAGACGGGCGGATCACGAGGTCAGGAGATCGAGGCCATCCTGGCTAATACGGTGAAACCCTGTCTCTACTTAAAAATACAAAAAACTAGCCGGGCGACGAGGAGGGCGCCTGTAGTCCCAGCTACTCGGGAGGCTGAGGCAGGAGAATGGCGTAAACCCGGGAGGCGGAGCTTGCAGTGAGCTGAGATCTGGCCACTGCACTCCAGCCTGGGTGGCAGAGCAAGACTCCGTCTCAAAAAAAAAAAAAAAAGAAAGAAGTGGGCCTCTGGAATAGTGAGCCTTCCTGCCTCTAGGCAGTTATCTTGAGCAGGAATGCTAAGGGCCAACATGGTTCATTACTAGTTAACTCCATTCTTCCTCGGGAGTCTCACTCCTGTTTTCTCATTAAATGCACGACACCTGCCCCCTCCCCAACATTTTTTGGTTGTTGTGTTCATCTTTCTCTCCCACATTTGAACCTTTTCATTGGAAGTTCCATCCTCCAAGAATAGCTTCACACTTTCTCCATCAAATCATAGCCCTTCAACCTTTCTGATTTTGGTGAAACATCCCTTTCTCTAAGATACCTTCTCCAAATAATCTCAACACCTTCCTGAAGAATTGTGCTCCTCCATGGAAGTAGGCAGGGATTCTTTGGACAGTCACAGTATTTATTACTTAAGTCCATAGCAGTGATTCTCAAATGGGAGGGGTGTTCTAACTCCCTAGCTGGAGGCAAGGCTTTCTTAACGATTGAGAACCCCTGCTGGGCTATGAACTTGAATGTAAGATGGCCCATCCTGTTGGGTCGCTTGCTATTAGGAATGCTGCAAAGAACTAATAATGTATCTGCAACTTGGTCACTCCGTGGAGATATCTTCAGTACAGACTTCTATAGCTCAATTTTTTTATGCCATTTATATTTGCATAATGAATATCATAAAAATATCATGTACAAAGCTGTCTAATAGAGAATGTGATGGTGTCTTTTTCCCCTAGACTGTAAGCTTATGTAGAAGTGAGACCCTGGCTGGGCATGGTGGCTCATGCCCATAATTCCAACACTTTGGGAGGCCGAGCCAGGTGGATCGCTTGAGTCCAGGAATTCGAGATGAGCTTGGGCAACATGGCGAAACCCCATCTCATGGTAAAACTTCCCCTCAGATCTTGCCACTGCACTCCAGCCTGGGCAACCAGAGTAAGACCCTGCCCCCACCGCCCCCCCCCCCCAAAATAGACCCTATTCTACCTGGGTGAGACCTCATAGAGTCCAGCACAGTGCTCAGTGCACATATGGCAATGCCAAACCCTCTGAGGCCTTGTGATGATGCTGCTATTGGAGAGTGGGAATTCTTCTAAAGTGTGTTTTCCTGGATCCCCAGAGGAATGCAATCACTGCCTTCTTCAAAGACCCTCATTATGAGAGGTAGCCCTTGGCCTGTGCCTTCCTGGCCTGGACAGTGCTGAAGTGGTACGTCCACATAGTGGTTTATGATTCTGACATTTAGCTTCTGGCTGGAGGCCTGGCCCATCTGCCTGTTTTAGTTTCAGCTTTGCTAGTTAATTATAGTAGGGATATGATTTAAATAATAGCTGGAATTTTAGGTCCAAGAAATCCTGCTTCAGAAAATGCCAGCGTGTGTCATTAGTGCCGGTCCCATGAGACATTGGTTTGGTTGGTTCCTTGGTTGGCGCTTGATGTGTGTTTGGCAGCCAGTGTGGGTTTGTGAAGCACTAGGATAAATTAGAATAAAAATTCCTGAACATCTGATAGCGTTTTCCAGGATTGGATTGCGGGTTGGAATTGGGTTTGGAAGGACCAAATTAAAGGCATGCTTAAAATTTTGCTCTCACATTGTTTACACAGGTCACCTATATTAAGCATGGGATTTAGTAGTTGTCTCAGCTCTGGATTTAGAGAATGAGGTGTTTTTGTTTTGTGAGTTGTTACAGTTTTAAAATTCGTGTTTGTGGTTTCTTATTTAAAGTGTGTTTAAATCAATTGGTGATGCCAAAGGAATTTCCAAAGTTAGATTTACTTTGCTTGATATCCCCATTTTTTACAGTCCACATCGATGAGGACCATATTTGTAAAACTCTTGATGAAAGAAAAATTTCCCAGATGTGAAGTCTCATTAAAATGGTATAGTAGTGTGTTAGAGGTGTTCATTTCCAGCTGCAGTCTTGACTGATGAGTATTCTCATGAAAATTCTTTCAAAAGTTCATAATTTGGTCATGAAGTCAACTGTCTTCAAACTAAAGCGTAAAATACACAGTCTCAAGCTGAAAAAATACTTTCATTCTTTATGAAACGGAAGGAAAGTTTCATCCTTTCTAAAGTACTGAGGCAAGAACACAGTTTATCCGCAGGTACTATTTTGCATATTCACTTAAGACAAGGACAGCCCCTGTGGTGTTCCTGGACTAGTGCCTCACTATGGTGGGAGATGGAGAAAAAATCAGAACAGGGTGTGGGGCCCTCCCCCTACCTCCGTACCAAACAGAATCAGGTGGTAGGTTTGGGGATGTCACTGAATAATCCTCTCATCCTTTTTGTATGATTGAAATTTTTCATAAGCAAATGTTGAGGGGGGAATGGAAAAGGAAAGAAAAACCAGGACTCCTGATCTGGCTTCTGTTTAAGGGCACAGCCACTTAGTATTTCTTTTTTTTTTTTGAGACGGAGTCTCGCTCTGTCACCCAGGCTGGAGTGCAGTGGCCAGATCTCAGCTCACTGCAAGCTCCGCCTCCCGGGTTCACGCCATTCTCCTGCCTCAGCCTCCCGAGTAGCTGGGACTACAGGCGCCGCCACCTCACCCGGCTAGTTTTTTGTATTTTTAGTAGAGACGGGGTTTCACCGTGTTAGCCAGGATGGTCTCGATCTCCTGACCTCGTGATCCACCTGTCTCGGCCTCCCAAAGTGCTGGGATTTCACAGGCTTGAGCCACCGCGCCCGGCCACTACTTAGTATTTCTTAGCTCAGATATAAATAGACATCGACATAGAAGTGTCCAGACTTGACCACCCTGGTTGATTTTATTATTTGAATGTTTGGGGCACCCACAGATGCTTAACACCCCAAGTGTCTCTAGGAGCGCAGCTCTGCTATGAGTCAGTGTCTGTGTGGTGGAGGGCCAGTGGGGTGGGGAGGTGCAGCTGCCCTGGGGTTTGGACTTCATGTGGAGACTTTGCCCTGCTATGTCCTACCCAGTCCCTAGGTCCAGTCTTCTCATTGTGTAGCTATGTTTATTTATTTGTTTGTTTGTTTGTTTGTTTTTGAGATGGAGACGCGCTCTGTTGCCTAGGCTGAAGTGCAGTGGAATGACCTCGGCTCACTGCAACCCCTGCCTCCCAGGTTCGAGCGATTTCCAGCTAATTTTTGCATTTTTAGTAGAGAGGGGATTTTGCCATGTTGGGCAGGCTGGTCTTGAACTCCTGACCTCAAGTGATCTGCCTGTCTCCGGGTCCCAGAGTGCTAGGATTATAGGCGTGAGCCACTACCCCCAGCCAGGTAGCTATGTTTAAAAAGGGAGCTGTTGTTCAAACAACGAGTTTGCTCAACAGGAGTAGTTAGGAGACTTTTTTCCCCATTTTTAAAAATTGAGGAAAAATATACATAATATTTATCCTTTTAACCATTCATAAGTATACAGTTCAGTTAAGTGGCATTAAATGCATCATTACTGCAAACATCACCACTGTCTATATATAAGACTTTTTCATCATCCCAAAGACTGTACCCCTTAAATAAAAATTCCCTGTTCGCCTTGCTTCTGGTAATCTCTCTTCTTTCTGTCTCTATGAATTTGCATGCTGGAGGTAACTCACATAACTGGAATCATACAATATTTCCTTTTTGTGTTTGGCTTATTTCACTTAGAAAATGTTCTTGAGGTTCATCTTTATTGTTGCATATGACAGGATTTCCTTCCTTTTTATAGCTGAATAATATACCATAGTCCTGCGACTTTTGTTCTATGAACCTCCCTCGGGCACATTTCATTTAGACCTGCATGTTAAACTTCAGAGAAGGCACTGTTGTTGATTGAGGCTTCATTCTCCTCATCACCTTAGACCTTTGGGGTGGCACTGGCAGGCTTTGTCCTCATTGTGGAACTGAGGACGCAGACTCGGTGCTAAGTGACTACCTACCTGTGTCTTTCAGCAGATGTTTGTGGGCCTGTGTGCACATGCCCGGGAGTAGATGGGGGTAAACCAAACAGGATGCTCCTGCCCTCATGGTGCTATCAGTTTCTTCAAGAGAAAGACACCAGCCAGTGATGGTGCTATGGGAAGGGCTGGGAGTGAACATGTGTGGTCCCTTAGATTGGGGAGGTTAGGAAGGTCCTTCTGTGGGAGGGGTCCTAGGCTGAGGTTCTAGGAGTAGGAGTGAGCCAGGCAGGTGGGGTTGGGTTGGGCTTTTCTTTGCTTTGGTTTGCTTTTTTTTTTTTTTTTTTGGAGACAGAGTCTCACTCTGTTGCCAGGCTGGAGTGCAGTGGCATGATCTCGGCTCACTGCATTCTCCGCCTCCTGGGTTCAAGCGATTCTCCTGCCTCAGCCTCCTGAGTAGCTGGGACTACAGTCGTGTGCCACCACGCCCAGCTAATTTTTGTATATTTAGTAGAGATGGGGTTTCACCATGTTGGCCAGGATTGTCTCCATCTCCTGACCTTGTGATCTGCCCGCCTCAGCCTTCCAAAGTGCTGGGATTACAGGCGTGAGCCACGGTGCCTGGCCCAGAGTTAGATTTTTCTAGCTGAAAGAAAGATTTTGCAAGGTGGGGAGGACAGGATGCATTGGTGCCTTTGACATGCACAGGATCACAGAGTCAACCCAGATCTGGCGTTTGAGCTGCGGTCAGCATCTTGAGGCTCAGACGCTGCTCAGAACTGAGCAACCTGGCGCCTGGCTGCAGGCACATTTCAGAAAGGAATGACTTAAGGTTTTCTTCTCTGTGCTTTTCTATCTTTACAGTTAAAAGAAAGCTACTTTAACTTTCTTTTTTTTTTTTAGCCAACACAGACATTCATTGAACTGACCTCTATTTACTGCTTCACGTTAATTTTCATGTAATTTTATTTTCTTAAGTACAGGCAACTCATTAAATTAAAAAATGTTCACTTTAACACTGTCTCTATTTTTACAGTATGTAGACAGACACACACACACACACTCTCCTCTCTCTCAGTCCTTCATTAAGACAAGGATAATTTTTGTCTTAAAAGGAAGAGTTATCACCCCCGATATACATTCTGTGTTCTATATTCTTGCCTTATTTTCCTCTTCCCCTGCTGCTTTAACTTTCTAAGCATCATTCTCAAACACTGATTTAAAGAGGAGTCACTTGGCTGGGCGCGGTAGCCTGCGCCTGTTATCCCAGCACTTTGGGAGGCTGAACCAGGTGGATCACTTGAGATCAGGAGTTCGAGACCAGACTGGGCAACAGGGTGAAACCTTGTCTCTGCTAAAAATACAAAAATTAACTGGGTGTGGTGGTGCACGCCTATAATCTCAGTTACTCAGATGGCTGAGGCACAAGAATCGCTTGAACCTGGGAGGTGGAGGTTGCAATGAGCTGAGATTGAGCCACTGCACTCTAGGCGACAGAGTGAGACTCTCTCAAAAAAATAAAATAAAATATAAAAAGGAGTCACTTGGAGCGAGCATGGAATACCCGTTTCTGTGTTCAGTTTGGTAATTTTTCCGTGGTCTTATCTCCTGGCCTTATTAAACTTTTTTTGTCTAACTTATTATAAATCCTTAATTAGTAATGGTGATAATTGATCAGCATATCATACATTACAGATTGAGCCTGCTGTCACACACAGCACACTGTTATCCTCAGGGCAAGCCTGTCAGGTAGACAGTAGCGGGAGTTAGACCCTTGGTACCGTGCCGGAGCTTGAAACTCAGCAAGGTGAAGTGACAGGCTCAGACCACACCATCGGTGCCAGAGTTGGGGAAGGACCCAGGCCTCCCACCTCCAGCCACTTCTTCAACACACCCAGTTCTCAGTGGGCTTCCCCCCGCTGTGCTTTTTAAACAGGGTCTCGCGCTGACTCCCAGGCTGGAGTGCAATAGTGCGACCCTGACTCATTGCAGCCTCTACCTCCTGGGTTTAAGTGATTTTCCCATCTCAACCTCCTGAGTAGCTGGGACCCTAGGTGTGCCTCCACACCTGGCTAATTATTTAATTACTTTTAGAAACGCCATCTCCCTGTGTTG
Organism: Rhinopithecus roxellana; assembly: GCF_007565055.1. Lineage (NCBI taxonomy): Eukaryota > Metazoa > Chordata > Mammalia > Primates > Cercopithecidae > Rhinopithecus > Rhinopithecus roxellana. The sequence continues at coordinate 63,576,915 of NC_044566.1, forward strand.
CCCAGGTTGGTCTCCAGTTCCTTGGCTCAAGCAGTCCTTCCGCCTTGGCCTCCCAAAGTGCTAGGATTACATATGTGAGCCACTGAACCCAGCCTGTCCTGTGCTTTTTCACCTCTGGTCACTGCCCTCCTCCTCCACCACTGATGCAGCTCTCCTGGTGGGCCGCATTGTCCAGAAAGGTGAGGTTTCCTGGCTCAGAGAATGGCACCACCACTGGCCCCAGTTTTCAAACCAGAAACTTGGGCTCATCTTTCATAACAGTCCTTTCCAGTGAGCATCACTTACTCCTGTGGGTTCTACCTCTTAGTGCTATTGAATGCACCCACTTTTCTTTCTTTCTTTTTTTTTTTTTTTGAGATGGAGTCTTGCTCTGTCACCCAGGCTGGAGTGCAGTGGCGTGATCTCGGCTCACTGCAAGCTCCGCCGCCCTGGTTCGCACCATTCTCCTGCCTCAGCCTCCCAAGTAGCTGGGATTACAGGCACCCACCACCAAGCCCCGCTAATTTTTTGTATTTTTAGTAGAGACGGGGTTTCACCATGTTAGCCAGGATGGTCTCGATCTCCTGCCTCGTGATCTGCCCACCTCGGCCTCCCAAAGTGCTGGGATTACAGGCGTGAGCCACCGCGCCCGGCCAAATGCACCCACTTTTCTCTATCCTGTAACTACTCTCTGTTTCAGATCCCCATAATTCTTTGGGCAAACTTCCATTATGACACATGGTATAGCGTATTTATATAATTGATTTTCTCCTCTGCTTTCTCATCTTGAGCTATGAGCTCCTTAAAGTCAGAGGCAAATCAGTCTTTCTGCATCCTCAGGACCAAGTAACAGGAACACCTTGTGTGGGCGTTCAGGTCGTGCACTGCTCAAGGGCCCTACATATAAGAGGGCTTGTCTCACATCACATGTATACACATTTATGTGAGGGCATGTGCAATCTACTTGGAGACTTTTAGCCACTCACAGAAGACCTGGGTGACAGTAGAGACTCACCTCCCCTGACACAGCATGTGTGTCACACGTCTTCTAGAGGGCACACATGATCACCCTCCTCTGTGACTTGCACTAAAACTGTTTGTTTCTCTCCTATGCCTCAGGGGTCCTGTTCCCGCCCTCCATTTGACTCAGCCTTTTCCCGCCTACCTCACGTGGTTGTGGTATCAAGGCATGTCTATGCGTGGGCCAGGGCCTCTGCCCACCGGGCTCCGGAAAGCTCCCCAGGGAGAATTGTTGGTGCCGTACAATAATATAGTCACGAAAAACTTCTTGAGGAAGGGGTGCCTTTTTACAGTCTCTTCAGGGGCTCTGCTAGTCACTCTGAAGCAAGTATTTTTACTGGGAAGTATTTGGCACGGTGGTGGAAGCAAGGCCTTGAGCTGGGCACTCACGCTGCAGCTCCTCACAGCTCTGGGCCTGGAGCCATGGCAGCCTGAATGGCAGCGGCGCCATTTATAATAGCCCAGACCAGGAGCAACCTAAGCGTCCATTAGGTAGAATGGATGCATAAGTTATAAGGGGATATTACTCAGCAATGACAACCCACAGGCTTCTGCTATACACCACGTGTATGAATATGCAAATACAGTGTTGAATGAAATGTGCTGAACTGCAGAGTAGAGATTGCATAATTCCTTGGATATACAGTTCAAAAACTGGTCAGACTAATCCTTGGTGTTAGATGTCACGAAGCTGTCTCCCCTTGAGTGTCCCCCTTGGTCTGTGGGGGCCTGGACTTGTGGGGTTGTGATGATTCACTTCTTGATCTGGACGCTGTTTACCAGAGTGTGTTCTCTCGGTGAACATTTGTCAGTCTTACAGTCTGTGCAGTTTAAAAAATATATGTTAAGTAAGTGGATTGCCACTACCTCCTCCACCCCCAAAAGCCTTACTGTTCCTCCTGGCTTTCAGCAGCTTTCATTCTATTTATTTGTTTGTTTCTTTGACAGAGTCTCCCTCTGTCACCCAGACTGGAGTGCAGTGGCACAATCTCAGCTCACTGCAAACTCCACCTCCTGGGTTCAAGGGATTCTCCTGCCTCAGCCTCCCGAGTAGCTGGACTACAGGGGTGTGCCGCCACACCCGGCTAATTTTTGTATTTTTAGTAGAGACAGGGTTTCACTATGTTGGCCAGGCTGGTCTCAAACTCCTGACCTCAAGTGATCTGCCCACCTCGGCATCCGAAAGAGCTGGGATTATAGGCGTGAGCCACAGCGCCCGGCCAGCTTCCCTTCTTTAGAGCAGATTTCAGAGAGAGCTTTCCAGCCTCAGAGTCAACCAGGACCTCCTTGAGCCACCCCCAGCTCCCTTCTGTCTGCTCGTGTGATGGGGGAGAGGACATCCCTGCATCCTGGCTTTAACATGGAACTTTCTCTTTTTTTTTCTTTTTTTTTTTTTTTTTTTGAGACGGAGTCTGGCTCTGTCTCCCAGTCTGGAGTGCAGTGGCCGGATCTCAGCTCACTGCAAGCTCCGCCTCCCGGGTTTACGCCATTCTCCTGGCTCAGCCGCCCGAGTAGCTGGGACTACAGGCGCCCGCCACCTCGCCTGGCTAGTTTTTTGTATCTTTTAGTAGAGACGGGGTTTCACCGTGTTAGCCAGGATGGTCTTGATCTCCTGACCTCGTGATCTGCCCGTCTCGGCCTCCCAAAGTGCTGGGATTACAGGCTTGAGCCACCGCGCCCGGCCAACATGGAACTTTCTCATGGTTCTTTTTCTTCAGTCTGGAGTGTCTCTTGTGGCTCTTGCCCTTTCATAGCTGAGTGAAAAGCCTCTTGCCCCTTCTGTGCCCTGCTAATGTCACTGCTGGTAAAAAGAGACATATCACAGATGGCTGCTCCTGTAAGGAGTGTGAGTGAGCCAGGAGGGCCTTCAGCCGTCCACTCACCTGGTAGCTCCATTTCATGGCTGAGCAGGCAGGCCACTGGCTGGGCAGATGCCCCATACGCAGATGCCAGCACCCCCTCCCCACCATCCCGCACCTGTGCCTTTCATTCCAGACCTGAAACCCCTTCCCCTTGCTCCCCGGGGCTGCTGCTCCTCACCCAGAAGTGCTGCACTTGTCCATTCTAGCCCACCTTCCACTCAGGCCGTGTCACTCCTTAGCTAAACCATAGACAGTGGCTGCCCATCCTCTGCACTGAGTCCAGACTCAACATGGCCGGGAATTGAGCCTCTGGATACTTCCATGGTTTCATCCCACACGCCCCTCCAACCCCTCCCGCCTAGCCCTACCCCCCAGTCCTTTGACCTCCTGTATCTACAGGAAGAGCCTGAACTGCACAGACCTGAACGTGGTGGGTGGAGCCTAAAGGCTTCTTTGCGTATGCTGTTCCCTCTAGCTGGATTTCCATTCCTCCTGACACTCAGGTCTAATTATTTCTACCTCAGAGCTCTTTTTTATTCTCCAGGTATCTATCTTTTTTTGAAGCTGTTTATTTGCCTGCCTCACCCCAGCTTTCACTTGACAGTAAACTTGCTGAAGTCGAGATTTTGTTTTCATTTATCCTATCAGTGCCTGAGATTCAGTAAGTTTTTTTTGCTTTTATTTATTATTATTATTTTTTGAGATGGAGTTTTGTTCTCGTTGCCCAGGCTGGAGTGCAATGGTGCGATCTCAGCTCACTGCAACCCCCGCCTTCCTGGTTCAAGTGATTCTCCTGCCTCAGCTTCCCTGAGTAGCTGGGATTGTAGGCACCTGCCACCATGCCTGGCTAATTTTTTTATTTTTAGTTAGTAGAGACAGGGTTTCACTATATGTGGGCCAGGCTGGTCTCAAACTCCTGACCTCAGGTGATCCACCCGCCTTGGCCTCCCAAAGTGGCTGGGGTTACAGGCGTGAGCCACCACACCGGCCTTGAGTAGGTATTTAATAAATGTTTGTAGGGTAGATAGAGGGTGGATGGGCTAGATGAGTAGGTGGCCGAGTGAATGTTCTGAGCATGAAGAAACTCTCCGCATATTGTCAGGCCAGGCCCTCTCTTGCATTGATCGTTCTTGTGAAGATAGTATGGCTGTGTTTTCTCTATTTTAGTTTTCAAAGAAAGGGAAGAAAACTAAAGATTGGAAACAAAGTGATTTGGGTGAATTCCTATAGGAAAAGAAAGAACTCTTCTGCCTCTTCCCAGATGTACTGAGTCACTCCTAGCATCCTGCATACTGGTTGGCATCACCTTGAGAACCTCTCCGTTTTTGTTGGAATGTGAAGCTATGGTTTTACAAAGTTAGGTATTTCAAAACAGATGCTTAGAGCACAAAGCCACTGAAATGAGTGTGGCTGCAATATGCCCCATTTTACACCAATTAAGCAGCGCTCTGGGCTTCTGGTATGTGGCCAGTACAGGCCCCAGGGGATCTGGGCTGTCCCTGGATCTAATAGCTCGATATCTGCACAGTCTTAACACAGTCATTTTAATGACTTTACTACATTATATTGTGTATTAAAATAGAGATTTCATGTTGAGAAATTTGTTTAGTCTCTCTTTTGCCTTCTAAATGGATTCTTCTCACAATTACATTGAGAAAGGACATAGTTAAAATGCTTACAATCGTCTTCCCATCTAAGCAAGGACTAGGAATTCAAATGTCATCTCTTAGTGTTTGCTATTGCGTATGGTTGTGCAGTAGATCTATGTAGATTAACTCTTTGAACTGCACCTGACACATAGTAAGGGTGGGTGAATATTAGCTACCCTTTTTTTTTTTATCCACTTGAAAAAGTCTGTGAAGCTGGGTCGTGGTTTACAGTTACAAAGTTCCTTACGTAAGCTAAACATCCAGATCCCTCTGCCCATCCCCGTTTGAAGGGTACTCTTTTTGGATCAGTTGTTCTTCGTTTTATTAGAACTCAAAATGATTATCCTTTGAAATCTGCTCGTTGAGTTCTGTGGAGTAAGGGGATTGGGTGAGGGAAGGGGCAGCCACTAAGGGCTTTGGCACGGTGTGGGGTGTTGGCTCTGCCTTTCCCACCAGCGGGCACCTTGCCTGAGCTAGGGCAGCTGGTAAGATAAACAGTCGCCATGGGGTGAAGAATAGGGAGGGTGTTGTATGTCCCAAGTACTGCAGGACCTGGTACCCTTGTCATCTGACCCGGGGCTCACCACTGTCCGAAGCATCCGTCTCTATTACGTAGCAGGGAGTGTGGGGCTGAGGGAGGCCAAGGGACTGGTCCAGGGTCACCCAGCCTTGTGACAAGTGACCTGTGCTGGCTGCTGAGGGCAGTGTCAACTTGGGCTGGATTTTGCTTTCTGAATCAAAGAACAGCAGAGTAGGCCGTGCACTAGGCCTGGGGTAGGTAGAATTTACTATTGGAACAACTTGGAAGGTGCCTTTGTGACATCACATTCCTTATAACAAGGCCATTTCCATGCTGAAGTCGTAGTTCTGGACTCATAACTCTTTTTTTTTTTTTTTTTTTTTTTTGAGACGGAGTCTTGCTCTGCCACCCAGGCTGGAGTGCAGTGGCCGGATCTCAGCTCACTGCAAGCCCCGCCTCCCGGGTTTACGCCATTCTCCTGCCTCAGCCTCCCGAGTAGCTGGGACTACAGGCACCCGCCTCGTCGCCCGGCTAGTTTTTTTTTGTATTTTTTTTAAGTAGAGACAGGGTTTCACCATATTAGCCAGGATGGTCTCGATCTCCTGACTTCGTGATCCGCCCGTCTCGGCCTCCCAAAGTGCTGGGATTACAGGCTTGAGCCACCGCGCCCGGCCTGGACTCATAACTCTTATCCACATGATCATTGGACGTTCGTGTGGCCATAGTGCACTCTGAGACGTTGCCTACATGCTGTTACCAGTCCGCTTCCATGTCAGTATCAGTTGCTACAAGAAAGATATTTTAATTTTACTATTTAGGTCCAAATGCTGGTAAGTGGCCACTTTGTGGAAAATCAAGGAAGTAGTGTGTGTGTGGAATCATAATGTGTGTGTAGAAACTGCAATTGAAACATTTGCAACATAGGACTCTATTAATGTGACAGACTTTGGGGTGTCTTTTAGGAAATTGGGAGGGTTTTATAAGGAGAAGTTCAGAAAGTTTTCTAAAAAGATATGGAAGGACCACATCTCATGTGAGGGGAGAGGTTAGTAAAGCCATGGGGATGAAGGACAAGGAGTTGATTGGTTATTAGGAACAAGCCAGAAATCCAAGATCCCATGTAGAACATTTAACTCTAAATACTCCTCAAGCTGTGGGTTTCAAAATAAAATATTATTATAAAGAAATATTTTGAATGAGCTGTCAGTTGTTAATACTACTGTTCTTGCCCTGAGTTGAATATTTATAGCGATTTACTTTGTTGCAGATGACGTATTACAGGAAACATTTTGGGACAGCCCTAGATGTCATGTGCTCTAACCATGGTTGAACAGTATTTTTGTCATTTCTGAGAGGTGATGCGTTCTTTCTTTTCTTTCCAAGTGGTATATTTCCGCGATCACTGTTCATTTCTGAAAAATAGCATTAACATTGTGTGAAAACGACAAATGAACATTTCTCTCCCATTTATTTTCTTTTTCAGAGAGTGATGATCTTCAAAATGAAGACTTTGGAAAATTTTAGGTTCTCCATAGGAACTACGAAAATTGAAGGAAAGAACATTTTCAAAAGAAAATTATTTTGAAAGTATGTTTACAACAAACTGATACTATTGACAGTTTTCTTAAAAACAATAATAAAACACTTTAAGAAGATTGTATTTATGGTAAAAGGAAACTGGACTAACAATGAGGCCAAAGACTTTTCCTGCCACAACTTATTCTGGAAATAGCCGGCAGCGACTGCAGGAGATCCGTGAGGGGTTAAAGCAGCCATCCAAGTCTTCGGCTCAGGGGCTACCCGTGGGCCCAAACAGTGACACTTCCCTGGATGCCAAAGTCCTGGGGAGCAAAGATGCCGCCAGACAGCAGCAGCAGATGAGAGCCACCCCAAAGTTCGGACCTTATCAGAAAGCCTTGAGGGAAATCAGATATTCCTTGTTGCCTTTTGCTAATGAATCAGGCACCTCTGCAGCTGCAGAAGTGAACCGGCAAATGCTGCAGGAACTGGTGAACGCAGGATGCGACCAGGTGGGTACAGACCTCCACAAGGCCATGTGCAGAGGCAGCTATGGGACAGCTGGGGCAGTCAGAATAGTTTGGCAACTACTTGAAGGCTTTGAATTGGTTACTACTTATACAAGTGTTTCTAGGTTAAAAATCCAAGGCCCTTTTAACACATAATTGAACTCACAATTGAAGGTTCTCTGTCTTCTTTCTCTAAAAGGGTCTTTTGAGCTGCTTTTCCTTTTCAGGCAAGATCCAGAAGTTGCTGAGGTCTCCTGAAATTGTAACATGTATTTTTCTGTTCTGTTCTTGTGGAGATGAAAAGGGCTTTCATGCTTAGCCCCTTTTTTTGGGGTGTTTATTTGGGTTATTCTGAGCTGTCGTGGAAAGAGACTGGCTTCGCTTTTCTTGTTTTGGTTTGTGCATTTTTTTTTTTTTTCTCGAAATGGGAGGGTTGAGCAACATGCATTGGGTATTCTCTGACTCAGTTTTCTCCTATTTAAAAAAATAGTGTATGTGCTGTTACAGGGGGTGTAACTATTAACATGTTCAGGAAATGAGAAAAACTAGAAAGAAAAAGCTTGAGAAATTGTCAGAATTGTGGCAACAGTCTCACTTTTTAGTTATTTAGGAGTAAAGGATACATTAGTGGAGATGGCACCAGTTTGTATGTTAATACACAACTTACAGCAATGAGTGTGGTGACTCACACCTGTAATCCCAGCACTTTGGGAGGCCAGACAAGAAGATCACTTGAGGCCAGGAGTTTGAGACCAGCCTGGACAATATAGCGAGACTCCCTGTCTCTACAAAAAATAAAAAAGCTGGACGTGGTGGTGTGCACCTGTAGTCCCAACTACTTGGGATGCTGAGGCAGGCGGGATCGCTTGAGCCTAGGAGTTTGAAGCTGCAGTGAGCCATGATAGCCACTGCACTCCAAGCCTGGTTAACAGAGTGAGACCCTATCTCTGTTTAAAACACACACACACACACACACCCCCACACCTCATAGCCATACATTTATGATCTCTTAGCAGTTCATATACCTGAATAAAATCCAAGTTCAGGGACAGGACCATATAAAATGGAACTAGTGTCCAACCAGGTAAAAATGTAGTTAGTGAAATGTAACAGGTAAAAACGTAATTGCATTATGAAATGATTCATGAAAGCCAGTGCTTTATTACAATCTGTCATCTTAAAAATTATAGTTGCATGAAGCAGAAATAAGCTAAGTATTTTTGGTGCCTTGGAAAAGTCGTAAGATTTCATGCTCAAAGCACGTTAGAATGGCCCAAGCACTGCCGGTTTCTTAGAAATAACCTAATTACATACTCCTGGTGTTGCAGTCGTAGGAAAAGGCTAACAGTGTTATTTGTTATTTCCAAAACCAATCTCAGTCCTCTTGTAGTTTATTACCGTAGACCTTACATTTCTCAGAGGAGATGTTTGTGAAATGAATCCTGCTATTTTGTAGGGGGCTTCCCTGATACTTTGGGCCATACTGGGATTAACTTGTATATAGTGAGTGTTGTTATGTTGAGCTGCTTTGATAAAGCACAGGGTCGTGAGTAATGTGGTGCAGAGTGTTTCAGCAGTGAGGCTGACAGCAAAGCCACAGCCATTCTCATTGTGAAAGCATGAAGTTAAATATGCTGCCAAGCACCATCCCTTGACATACAGACCCCAGCAGTTTTCAAAGTAGAAAAGGAGCAGTCCTGGGGAAATCTGGAGTAAGATTGCAGAGAAACTTTCGGGCCAACAGCAGAGCTTAAAATCTTCTCCTGTAATCACTTGCAGACAAAGGAGGCAAGCCGAGCCCCTGTGTTCTTTGCAGTTGCGTTTCAACTGTGAGAAAAAGAAACAAGTCAAGCAAATAATCCCAAATGCAGGTGGGATCTTATTAGGTAAAATCCATTAGTGATAATTATAGTGCAAGAAGTAATAAAGTCAGGGCTGTTTGCAATACAGAAACACAGAAATACGATAAAAATAAGGATCATGACACCGATGAAGTTTCCATCAGCATTTAATTTATGTTAATTGCTAGCAGAAAGGCCTCCATTTACCGTATTTAATGCCCTTGAAATAATTCAGTCAGTTTGGTGTGTGGTGTTACTTTATAACTTAAAACAGCTGTGCCACCTTTCCCCTCCAACTCCCACTTCTTGGTCTGGATAAAAAATGCATTTGCTTTCAGTCAGGTAGGAAAGTCATTATGTGAACCCAAATAATAAGAGAGAAAAAGATAACAGTACCTTTGGAGTTGTATGTGTCTGTTTGTTAAAAAGATGATTTGAATTCAGTATAATAGATAGAGTTCTTTTTTTTTTAAGATGGTGTCTTGCCCTGTCGCCCAGGCTGGAGTGCAGTGGTGTCATCTCAGCTCACTGCAGCCTCGGCTTCTGGGTTCAAGCAATTCTCCTGCCTCAGCCTCCATGTAGCTGGGATTACAGGCACACGACACCACGCCTGGCTAATTTTTGTATTTTTAGCAGAGACAGGATTTCACCATGTTGGCTAGGCTGGTCTCAAGCTCCTGACCTCAAGTGATCTGCCTGCTTCAGCCTCCCAAGGTGCTGGGATTACAGGCGTGTGTCACCACGTCTGGCTGAGAGTTCTGCATCTTTTCCCCCTTTCACTCCTACTGTTTTTTGTTTTTGTTTTTGCTTTTTGAGATGGAGTCTCACTCTGTCACCCGGCTGGAGTGCAGTGGCACGGTCTGGGCTCACTGCAACTTCTGCCTCCCGGGTTCAAGCGATTATCCTGCCTCAGCCTCCCGAGTAGCTGGGACTACAGGCGCCCGCCACCACGCCCGGCTAATTTTTTGTATTTTTAGTAGAGACAGGGTTTCACCGTGTTAGCCAGGATGGTCTCAATCTCCTGACCTCGTGATCTGCCAGCCTCGGCCTCCCAAAGTGCTGGGATTACAGGTGTGAGTTACCACGCACGCCCAGCTACTCCTACTGTTTTGTTTAAGAGGGTTTTGCTCTATTGCCCAGGTTGGAGTGCAGTGGTGAGGTCACTGCTCACTGAAGCCTCGACCTTCTGGGCTCAAGCAATCCTCCTACCTCAGCCTCCCAAGTAGCTGGGACTACAGATGTGCCACCACGTCTGACCAGTTTTCAAATTTTTTTCTGGAGATGGTATCTCGCTATGTTGCCCAGGCTGGTCTAGAACTTCTGGACTCAAGCGATCCGCCTGCCTTAACCTCCCACAGTGCTAGGATTATAAGTTCAAGCCACCACACCCAGCCTTAACTTTTTATTAAAGTAAAATTTACTTTAAAAAAAGTACACAATTTCTAAGCACACAGCATAGTGAATTTTCACGTATTAAACCCACCCATGTAACTAAGCCTGTTTGAGTATATATATATTTTTTGAGACGGAGTCTCGCTGTGTCGCCCAGGCTGGAGTGCAGTGGCCGGATCTCAGCTCACTGCAAGCTCCGCCTGCCAGGTTTACGCCATTCTCCTGCCTCAGCCTCCCAAGTAGCTGGGACTACAGGCGCCCGCCACCTCACCTGGCTAGTTTTTTTGTATTTTTTAGTAGAGACGGGGTTTCACTGTGTTAACCAGGATGGTCTCAATCTCCTGACCTCGTGATCTTCCCGTCTCGGCCTCCCAAAGTGCTGGGATTACAGGCTTGAGCCACCACGCCCGGCCGTTTGAGTATATTTTTAATTAAAATACTTTAAAATGGAAATTTCTGGAAAAAGTAAAAAACTTTAGGGTATTTTCTGTGTAAGGTTATAACGTGTATGTCAAGTGATATGTTTATTAATCTTTTGCACATAAATTACTGAAGACTTAAGAAAATTCCTGTAGAATAAAAGCTAGGCCACTAGATTAATATTTCTTATGGGAGGAGCTGCTCTTTAAATATAGATTTAAGGAATCGGAAAGGTAAGTCTTTTCGTTATGGGTATCATATTTTGAGCGTCGGATAGTTATTGGCATAAGTGACCATTTAAATTTGCATTTAAGTATGCAAAACATTTCTGTTCCACGGAAGCCTGGGACTTGTTTTCTCTGTCCGGTTGCAGTGGAGCATCTGCATGGTGTGGGTAGGGGGGTGTCATCAGCTCACTGCACTCCCTGCTCTTAATTATGGCCCTCAGGATGGTGCCTATGAGTCCTGTGAGAATGAGTTTCCAATTCAGTAACTCCCAGGGGAGGCCCATGGCCCCTGGACCCCTCAGAATAGCAAAGCACTTTGTCACATGGTGCCCTCTGGGAGGACTTTCTTTGGATGCGAGTGAGGACTTTCTTTGGATGCGAGGACTAGGAAGGGGTTCTGCTTTCCTTGAGAAACTGGCATGTACTTTTTCTCATGGCCGGCCTGTATCCTGCCTGTCCACCCTTCCTCTGATCTGCTGAGGGGTGCCCAGTCTGTGGCTCAGCGTTGATACATTGTCCTGGTCCTGAATATCGTGTCAGCTGTAATTTCCTAATCCTGATTAATCCAGTTCTTTCCCCCACTTTATCATGTTTAAGTGATTTAAAACTTCAATGGAATGAGGGTAGGGAAGAAATGTAAATAAACAAACAAACAGATAAACTGATTATATTAGACCAAATAAGGAAAGGCATAAAGAAGACAGCCAGTGGTCAGGATGTGCACTGAGAGGCAGGCTTCCTGAGAACAGTGGCCACGCCAGCCTGTCAGTGAATCAGGGGCGATCTGCTTAATAAGAAAAGGGATTGAATTCTTCACATTCTCAAGCCAAAACGTGCAGAAAAAGCAAGCCTTCTCCACTCACCATACAAATGCAGACCCAGGCCTTTGCCAACCTAGATAGCACTGCAAAGGGGTGAGACCCTCTGGGGCACGTGGGGTCTCACAGGAATGAGGACTGGTGTTGGCAGAGGCCCTGTGTGTGACACTGTCCTAAGCATTTGCCATGTGTCATCTCCTCAGAACAGTACAGCAGTGGGAGATGGGTTCTAGTTGGCCTAATGTTTTAGAAGAAACTGGCTGAGGGCATGGAAACGTGTCAGGCAGGTGACTCAAGCTCTCCCCTGCTTCCTGGAGCCCTTCCTGACCTGCATGCAGGGTCTTTGTCAGATGTACCCTTCACACATCCAGAACGAGCGACAGGTCTGAGGAAGGAGTTCAGTACTTCGGCAGAGTGGCCATTTCGCTCTCCATCTTTGATGTCCAGTGTGTGTATTGCTAGCTCATCGCTGGATAGCTGCTGCTGCCTTTTTAAGTTCCGTGGATATTTCAACCTAAAAGGAAGAGACTGAGGCAAAATTAATAGAAGTAGAGAGTTTATTTGGGCCAAGCTTGAGGACTGCAACCCTGGAGCATAGATTCAGGTTGCCCTGGACACACACTCTGATGAGCCGCAGTTACAGGTGAATTTTTACTCCAGCCTGGGTGACAGAGTGAGGTCTCATCTCAAAAAACAAACAAATAAATATAAATAAAGGCAAAAAGGGGGCAGGGAGTGGGCTGAAACAAAGTTGTTTGTGAGGAATTCTCATTGGCTTACACAAATAACATTGATTTAGTGATTGGCTATACATCGTCAAGCTGTAGGGTGTGGGTTATAGTGTCCAGTGTGGCATTATTAGGTTAATTTATAGCTACTTGTGGCAACAGCAGGCAGTTTCAAAAGGTGAACACGTGGCCAGGTGCGCTGCCTCACGCCTCTAATCCTACCACTTTGGGAGCCTGAGATGGGCAGATCATGAGGTCAGGAGATCAAGACCATCCTCGCTAACACGGTGAAACCCTGTCTCTACTAAAAATACAGAAAAATTAGCCAAAAAAATTGGGCGTGGTAGCAGGTGCCTGTAGTCCCAGCTACTCGGGAGGCTGAGGCAGGAGAATGGTGTGAACCCAGGAGGTGGAGCTTGCAGTGAGCCGAGATCTGGCCACTGCACTCCAGCCTGGGCAACAGAGTGAGACTCCGCCCCCCCAAAAAAAAAGTGAGCACAAGCCTCAAGGGGGAAGTAGAATGTGATTGTTCTCTCAGTCTAATGTTTCTCTGGGCCCAGTAATTTAAAAGGACTCCAGATTCCTCAGATAAGAATTCTTTTCTCATTTCCATCCTCATAGGGGTTGCTTCTCTTTTCCCTCATGTCTGTGGGGCATGGGGTTTCTCAGGGTCCCTCTCCTCTCCTCTCATTCCCTGGGCATCCATACATGGCTGCCTGCCACGTCCCTGGCAGCTGGCCAGCCTGACTCCCGCCTTGGCTCTGCTGCAGCTTCCAGGGCCTCCCAGGCCCTGGTCTTATCCTCCGCACATGCTACCCTCTACAGAGGAGCTCTCTGCAGTGTCTCAGCCACACAGCATGGCCTCCCAGACAGCTCTTCCCACCTGCTTGCTTTGGGGCTCTCTGACGCATGATTTTGTTGGCTGGAAGTATCACCACCTATCTGGATTCTAGTATCTGCTGTGATTCCACTCAGATTCCTTTTTACACAGGCTCTTCCACCTGGATACGAGCTGTTCCTATTCAAACTTCCATAGTAAGGGACATTTCTTTTTCTTTTTCTTTTTTTTTGTTTTTTTGAGACACGTCTGTCGCCCAGGCTGTAGTGCAGTGGGGCAACCTCGGCTCACTGTAGCCTTGACCTCCTGGGCTCAAACAGTTCTCTGCCTCAACCTCCCAAGTAACTTGAGATCACAAGCTAATTTTTCTATTTTTTGTAGAGGCGGGGTTTCACCATGTTGCCCAGGGTGGTCTCGAACTCCTAGTCAGAAGAGATACGCCCGCCTCAACCTCCCAAAGTGCTGGGATTACAGGCATGGGCCACCATGCCCAGCCAGAAATTTCTTTCTTTCTTTCTTTCTTTTTTTTTTTTTGAGATGGAGTTTCGCTCTTATTGCCCAGGCTGGAATGCAGTGGCTCTATCTCGGCTCACTGCAACCTCCGCCTTCCAGATTCAAGGGATTCTCCTGCCTCAGCCTCCCAAGTAGTTGGGATTACAGGCGTGCGGCGCCACGCCCAGCTAATTTTGTATTTTTAGTAGATATGGGGTTTCACTATGTTGGTCAGGCTGGTCTTGAACTCCTGACCTCAGGGGATCCACTGACCTCAGCCTCCTGAAGTGCAGGGATTATAGGTGTGAGCCGCCTCATCTGGCCTCAGAAATTTATTTCTAACCCCACGGATGCTCCATGCGTTGGGCATTGTGTTGTCAGATTGTCGTGCTCCAGTCTTGCTTTCCCTGTCTCAGGCAGCGTCTCTGGGGGCCTGGATCTTGGGAGTTTATCCGTCTGTGCCCACAAGGCCTCCCACGCTGCAGAGCGTGTGCTCCTCAGTGCTTGCTGACCAGTGAAGTTTCTGTGTACTAGTCCAGCCAAAACCCTCACCTCAGTTGTCAGACCCTGGAAAAGATGCTAACCAGAAGTGCAGATCTCCTCGGGATTTTATTTGACTTAATTCTAACAACATGCATCACCAAGAAAGCTACAGAGAAATGGTAACACTAATCTCCCAGCCCTTTGTCTTGGTGACAAGATCCTGCCCCAGGATTGCTTCATTGTGATAAAGATAGTTTGCTAATGAAAAAGATAAAAGGAATTTAGATAACATGTACATTTCCTCTTTCTCCCTTCCTCTTGAAAGGGAACCACCGTTTGGTGTTACTGAACATATTAATAAGAGGAGAAGGAAGAAAGAAACACTTAAGTTTAGGAATGTCGGTCATGTAACAGGAAATTGTATTACAATGGCTTTTGGGTGTAGCAGTTCCTTGCCTTTTTCCCTTTTCTTTTTCTTAGTGACTTTCACATTAATTTTGGCTCTTCCATAAGGCACACCACGTACCTTTTCAATGGAGGGTTTTAAATTACTTTCACAAAACACAAGCAAAGCATACCCCTCTGTGTCATAATCCCCCCCCAACCTGAAGCTCCTAGTTTTTGTTTGTTTTTGTTTTTGTTTTCTTGAGATGGAATCTCGCTCTGTTCTTAGGCTGGAGTGCAGTGGGGGGATCTCAGCTCATTGCAACCTCCGCCTCCCGGGTTCAAGCGATCCACCATGCCTCAGTCTCCCGAGGAGCTGGGATTACAGGCATGCGCCACCATGGCCTGCTAATTTTTTTGTATTTTTAGTAGATATGAGGTTTCTCCATGGTGGTCAGGCTGGTCTAGAACTCCGACCTCAGGTGATCCGCCTGCCTCGGCATCCCGGTAAGACTGCTGTTAACGCGTTGGTATAAAACTGGACAACTTTTGTCTAATTAAAAAAATAGATAAAAAGCTTTGCACAGTGGCAGTGTCATAGTCATTGAGGTTTATCCAAGGTGCAATTATTGCTAATTGGAAACTTTCCAATACCCCACCATGACAACTTGAAATGTAGTCAGCACTGGCAATTTTTGACAGTCTCTACAGAGACTGAAAAGAAAAAGAGATATAATAGGTGGCTTGCAGTGACTCACACCTGTAATCTCAACACTCTGGTAAGCTGAGGCAGGAGGATTGCTTGAGCTTATAAGTTCAAGGCCAGCCTGGGCAACATAACAAGGCCCTGTCTATTTTTTTAATTTAAAAAAAAGATGGAATTATATATTAAACTATATAATATACCCCACACACACATTTTGTGTAACAGAATTGAGGCCTTGTGGCCCATCAGGTCACTCCAGTCCGTTCTCCTCGGAAGCACCTCATGCACTGGCCTCTCCTGCCCCGCCCCGTACAGGCTCCACCTTTGCTCCTGGGATCTTGGTGGCTCCTTGGCTGCCCCTCCTGCGTCTTTCTCCAACTTTCCCTGCACAGTACCGTCCTCAGTCTGATTTGTTTTGTTTTGTTTTTTGAGACAGGGTCTTGCTTTGTCGTCCAGGCTGGAGTGCAGTGGCATGATCATGGCTTACTGCAGCCTCGAACTCCTGGGCTCAAGCAATCCACCCAAGTAGTTGGGACTACAAACGTGGGCCACCGTGGCTGGCCCCCCTCATTCTGAAAAGGGAAGATTCTATCATATCCCTTCTGGAAACCTTTTCTCTGGCCTTGAGATGGTGCCCGGGAACTGGCAGGCAGGGCCCACCTGTAGCCGCAGGATCCCACCTCCTGGCAGGCCCACCCTGGCCCTACCCACCCTGGTCCTGACCACCGTGGCCCTGCCTGCCCTGGCCCTCCCTGCCCTGGCCCTGCCCACTCTGTCTGTCTCTCAGGCTGCCCAGTGCTGGCCCCTCTGCGGGACCAGGCCCACTTCTCCCTCAGGGCTCATCTTTGGGTCTGTGATTCAGAAAAGCCTTTTCTGAGCCCCCAGTCAAAATTAGGTCCCTCTGTTCTCTCCCATGACACCATAATTTTCTCCCCCAGTGTTTAGTAGTTGTGTGTCTCCCTGTGTAGATTTTAAGGCCTGTGAGACAGTGACTTTGTTCTAGTCGCCACTTTCTGAGACCTAGAACTGTGCAAGCTCTCAAAAACCCGTGACGGACAAGCACAGAGACAAGCATTACATCATAAACATTTTCATTCCATTAAATAGTCTTTTTAAATATGATTTATTTTTTATTATTTTTTTGGGGGATGGAGTCTCGCTGTGTTGCCCAGGCTGGCGTGCAGTGGTACGATCTGGCTCACTGAAACCTCCCCCTCTTGGGTTCAAGCGATTCTCCCCCATCAGCCTCCTGAGTAGCTGGAATTACAGACACCCGCCATCATGTGTGGCTAATTTTTGTATTTCTGTAGAGATGGGGTTTCACCATGTTGGCCAGGCTGGTCTTGAACTCCTGACCTCAGGTGATCCACCTGCCTTGGCCTCCCAAAGTGCTGAGATTACAGGCCTGAGCCAACACACCCGGCCCTGAAATATGATTTTTAACATCTGCATTGTATTCCATTGTTCAAATAGATGTCCCATAATTTATTGTAAAGAGCTGGTCATGAACATTTTTCTACATACAATCTTATGGATATCACTGATTTCCTTAGAATACATTTTTTTTTTTTTTTTTTTTTTTTTGAGACGGAGTCTCGCTCTGTCGCCCAGGCTGGAGTGCAGTGGCCGGATCTCAGCTCACTGCAAGCTCCGCCTCCCGGGTTCACGCCATTCTCCTGCCTCAGCCTCCCGAGTAGCTGGGACTACAGGCGCTGCCACCTCGCCCGGCTAGTTTTTTGTATTTTTTAGTAGAGACGGGGTTTCGCCGTGTTAGCCAGGATGGTCTCGATCTCCTGACCTCGCGATCCACCCGTCTCGGCCTCCCAAAGTGCTGGGATTACAGGCTTGAGCCACCGCGCCCGGCCTAGAATACATTTTAGGAATGGAATTACTAGGGTAAATGTTGAGAGCATTTTTACCGTTCTTATTTGTATTGCCAAATGGGTTTTTAAAAATCATTCAATTGAATTTATACTTCCAACCTGCCAACAAAGAATGTTATCACTACTACTACTAAAAACTAGAAGCAACTGTCAGTGTAATAGTTGGCTTTGTTTTTGTTTTTGTTTTTGAGACAGAGTTTTGCTCTGTCGGCCAGCCTGGAGTGCAGTGGCACCATCTGGACTCACCGCAACCTCCGTGTCCCGGGTTCAAGCGATTCTCCTGCTTCAGCCTCCTGAGTAGCTGGGGTTACAGGCGCCAGCCACCATGCCGGGCTAATTTTTGTATTTTTAGTACAGACAGGGTTTCACCATCTTGGCCAGTCTGGTCTTGCACTCCTGACCTCGTGATTCACCCGCCTCGGCCTTCCGAAGTACTGGGATTACAGGCATGAGCCACTACGCCTGGCTTCATTTTTGTATTTGTAGTAGTGACGGCGTTTCGTCATGTTCGCCAGGTTGTTATCAAACTCCTGACCTCACAAGATCCACCTGCCTCAGCCTCCCAAAGTGCTGGGATTACAGGCGTGAGCCACTGCGCCAGGCCAAAAGCCCATTTTAACATGAAAGTGGGTCCAGCCTCAGGCACTTAATAAGAGCCTCCCCACTCACCTCCAAAATGAGAGCTTTCTGGTACTTAAAGCTGGAAAACCATTACCACTTTCTATTATCACACACATCCATTGCTGCAATTAAGAATACAAAGCCCACTTTGGGAGGCTGAGGGGGGTGGATCATCTGAGGTCAGGTGTTCAAGACCACTCTGGCCAACATGGTGAAACCCGTCTCTATTAAAAACTAGCCAGGCGTGGGTGGCACACGCTTGTAGTCCCAGCTACTCAGGAGGCTGAGGCACGAGAATCACTTGAACTTGGGAGGCAGAGGTTGCAGTGAGCCAAGATCGCGCCACTGCACTCCAGCCTGGGCGACAGAGCAAGACTCTGTTCCCCCAGAAAAGGGGGAGGGGAGCTGTTGAGGAAATACCTTTTCTCTGCTCCCTGAGTGACTGACTTCTGTGAGTGGCGCAGGCCCTAGGTGGACTCTTAAGAATCACTGGCTACTCATGTGCTGTGGTGTTGGTCCCTGCAGCTCTTTGCCCTCCTCTGCCAGCAACCTTCTCTTCTGTCCCAGTGTGCAGTACAGATCTTAGCATTTTTTATGTGGGCTGTAACCTGAAAAATATTGGAGCTCATAAGTATTGTTCACTTAATGCCTGTTGTGTCACACCAAACGATTTACTGCTGAGATCCTTTGCTGTCATGTGGTTGTAGAGATCTAGGCGGGAAGTTGTGTACAGTCAAGATTGGTGGTTTTTGTTGCCTGGAACCCCAGCTTTGCCTGGCTTGATGGTTGGGGTCCTGGGAGAGGGGCTCTGAGTTCTGGGTCTCCAGTCTGCATGCAGTTCTCTGTGGGGGCTTCATTTAAACTGTTTCTGTCATTGCCAAAGCATTTGTGGATGTAAATAGAGAAAACCAACAAGGAAATTGAATGTTTTATGACATTTAGCAATGCTCTCTTTTAGAATTACTTTTAATGGGGTTATGATGAATTTCAAAATTAACAACAAAAAAAATGCCACATCCATTATCATAGTCACTACCCAGCATCTCTTTATTTTGGCCTTAAAATTTACTGGCCAGAAATTCATAGCTCTTGAAATGAAACTACATTCATCATGCAATGTTTTATATATTAGGTTTTACTCGTTTTAGATTTCTTTTCTTGCTTTTGTTTTGTTTTGTTTTAGTTTGTTCTTGTCAATAGAGATGGAGTCCTGCTGTGTTTCTCGGCCTGGTCTGAAACTCCTGGCCTCAAGTGATCCTCCCGCCCTGGCCTACCAAAGTGTTGGGATTATAGGTGTGAGCCCCTGTGCTCAGCCCCATCTTAGATATAGTTATTTTGTAGTACTGTATTTAGAAGGGAGATTATTTTCATAGTTAAATTTTTACAATTTGTAATCTTCTGTAATTGACTCATTTGTTAGTGGATGCCTTTTTTTCCATAAGAGTTCTTGATGACTTTCCTGTACTGTGGGAAACGGCAGGAAATTCTTCTCCCCTCTGTACCCTCCCCCAGCAATGAGCCTAGCTGTGTAGGCTCCGCAGCGGCCCCAGGTGTCAGAAGCAGATAGAAGCACTAAATCAAGCTGCTGGTAGCCGATCCCACTGCAGAGGCCTAACCCCCAGTGGTAGAATAAGAAGGATGCTGGAGATGAGCGGGCTGTGGTGGCACGGCAGTCCACAGTGTCATCAGGAATAGGCACCTTCTCTCTCTCTCTGCCACCCTTAGCAAGCGACTCCATCTTGGCGTGCACCAGGTGACACCTCTGCAGTGGTGTTCCAGGTCTGAACCAGGGAAGGATGCGCTGGCTCTGGCTCTTTGTCAGGGAGCTTCCGCAACACCTCCCCGGTCATGACCCAGTTACTTGGTCACGGGAGTTTAAGCAACTTTGGAAATGTGTACTTCAGCTGGGCATATGGCCACCCCTAACGCAACTGGGCACTGTTAGTAAGGAAGAAAGGGAGGCTGGACCTTGGTTAGAAAGCCATAGTGTAGCCGTGTGTCACCTTGGCTGTGTCACCAGAGCCTACCATGCACCTTCTGAGCCTCAGGATTCCTCAACCACACACTTGGGATGATAATTGCTCCTGTGTTATGAGTTGTCCCGCTGACCAGAAAGAATGTAAAGTAACTGGCCCGTGATTGGTATGCAGAGGTGGCAGTCCGACCACAGTGCCATGTGTCATTAGTGCTCAGAAACTTGTGAAGATGCTGGAGAGCTGGGCTTCCTGGTGCTGTGACGTGCTTTACTGAAATAATAAGATCGTTGTCCTAACAGCCTGGGTGCGACTGGTCCCCTGTCCCACAGAAATCACATGGAGAAGATTTGCTCAAACTTGTGGAATGTGTGTGTCCTTGTGGTTTTGATATATATTTGGGTGGTTTTGACATTAGAAGAATTACTAATCATGTAATAGAAATAAAAGTTGTTTTGTACAAAAGTAAATGATTAACAGTGACAAATTTCTCCAGCCAAGAAGTACACTTTTAATGTAAATTGGAAGTGACTTCATTTGGCTTATAAAAGCTTTTAGTCAGCAGAGAGCTGTTGCAAAGCTAGTGGCATTTGGCATCTAGGAGGCCCAAGAATGTGGCCAAGTGTAGTGGAACAAATTGTACTCTGTGCCGGCTGTCAACGTTGGAGATGCTTAGAAGAGCCTTCAGTGATACCGTGTGTGTCTCTGTCACCTTCTGTTTCTTCTCCATGCCACATGGCTACACTCAGCTCTGCTGCTTTGGCGTTTCCACTGCTTTTCTGGAGTTTGAGCCTGGAAATGTTATAAGAAGCCCCGCCCTGTGGCTGGTCTTTCTGCACTGAACTCGGTGTGTTTGCTTCCAGTCTTCCCATCACATCTCTTCCTCTCTGTCTGAGGTCACAGTAGAAAGAGAAATCGAATCAGCAGGGACTCCGCTGACCCTTCCTTTCAGGATTTCCTTGGTAGTTTCCAAATTCTTTCTCTACACCAGGAAGGTGTGTTCTCTTCCCCCCGCCCCCCGTCCCTTATTCTCTCCCATCCTCCCCGTTTCTCTTTCTCAACCCGGTCTGGGAGTCGTTTCTAACGAAAGGTTCCTAGCTCACGTTGTCTCTGGCTCTAGGCTCCACTTCCTGCCTTTCTGTTAATGAGTCCTTTCTTCAGTGGCCTTTTTTTTTTCTTGTGTCTTTGCTGCTAACACCCTGCTCTGCTATACCTGGATTCTCCCTGACCCAGTAATTCCCCCGGTGAACTTTTCCTGAATGGCAAGTCCCTTGGTAACTACTGTCCTGACCGTCCTCTTCCAATCTGATCTCCACTTATTTCTCGTACCGGCCCAGCCTCCCTGTTCTCATTGGGTCTGCCCTCTGCACCTCCCCTGCCACCAGGCTGTGAGATTATCTCCCACACTGGATTCGCTCATGCTGTTGCCCCCCAGAGTGCACTGCCCAGCCAGCCATGGTCCACCCTTCGAGTCCCACTTCCACGACCCATCCTTGTGGCCTTGTACAGCCATTCATCCGAGTGCCTGCTAAGTTCTTTCTTTTCTGAATTCCCATTTGTGTCAATATCATCCAGGGAACTGTGGTAGGTCTCTCAGCATCTTAGGGATTATTTAGGGGTGTCCAGTCTTTTCCGTGGGCCACAATAGAAGAAGAAGAATTGTCATGGACCACACATAAAATACACTAATACTAACGATAGCTGATGAGCTTTAAAAAAAAAAAAAAAAAAAAAAAAAAAAAAAAAAAAAAAAAAAGGCCGGGCGTGATGGCTCACACCTGTAATCCCAACACTTGGGGAGGCTGAGGCAGGCGATTGCTTGAGGCCAGGAGTTCCAGGCCAGCTTGGCCAACGTGGCAAAACCCCATCTCTACTAAAAGTACAAAAGTTCGTCAGGCGTGGTGGTGGGCGCTGTAATCCCAGCTACTCAGGAGGCTGAGGCAGGAGAATTGCTTGAACCCAGGATGCGGAGGTTGCAATGAGCCGAGATCGCACCATTGCTCTCCAGCCTGGGAGACAGAGCAAGACTCTGTCTCAAAAAAATGAATAAAAAGTGGTAAGCCATAAGAGCAGAGCAGAGATCAGTTTGTGTGTGAATCTAGTCAAACTGCAGCACATAGCTCTCACCTGTAAAACAGAGTACCTAACCCATTAGAATGCACATGGAGAGAACAGGGAAAGTGAGACCTTAGGAACTAAGGCAGTCAGTAGCACTGGGAGGAACCAGATGTTGGCTTTAGCAGACAGCACATTTAAATAGCTATCATTAAATGGTTAAAATGACAAATTTTGTTAGTTTTTGAAACAATTTTTTAAAAAAAGGTATTAAAAATATGTTCAGAGAATGAAAGGGGAATGTATCAGAATTAAGAGAAAATACAGGGTTAGTGAATGCACAGACAGAAAATCTTTTATTAGTCAGGGTCTTGCTCTGTCACCCGGACCACAGTGCGGTGGGTGCCATAACAGCTCACTGCAGCCTTCCTGGGCTCAAGCAATCCTCCCATCTCAGCTTCCGAAATAGCTGTGACTACAGGCACGCTTTGCCATGCTCAGCTCACTTTTTAACTTTCTTGTAGAGATAGGGTCTCACTGTTTTGCCCAGGCTGGTCTCAAACTCCTAGGCTCAAGTGATCCCCTGCTCCCCGCCCACCGCCCCTGTTCCCAAAGCGCTGGAATTACAGGCATGAGCCACCACACCCAGCCCCAGACAGGAAATCTTTACAGAGAAATGGCAACTACAAAAATGGAAACTCTAAGCTGAAAAGTAAAATAAGTGAAAAAAATTTTACTGGCTACATGGTATCAACATAACAGTAGGTATGGCAATAGAAAGAACCAGTAAACTGGTTTAGGTATTTCCTATTCCAAAAATCATAGAAAAAAATTGAACAGAAATGAACAGAAATCTCAGTGAGTTGTGGGATAATATGAGATTGTCCAGTATATGTGAAATTGGAACCCAAAAAGACGAATAGAAAGGAAATACCTAAACATTTGACACAGTAATAGCTAAAAGCTTCCCAAATGTGGTGAAAAGCATTCATGTACAGATCTAAGACGCTTCATAAACCAAGAGCAGGACGGACACAGAGGAAACAACTCCTAGGCCTAGCATATTTAAGCTAATGAAAGCCAAAGGTAAAGACAAAATCTTGAAAGCACCCAGAGAAAAAAGACGTCACGTACAGAAAAATGATAAGATTAAAAGCTCACTTCTCATCAGACAGTATAAAAGCCGAATATATTGAAATGACACATTCAAAGGGCTGAAGAAAAAAGTACACCAAGTATTTTATATCTAGCAAAACTGTCCTTCAGAAATGAAAGTGTTGTAAAGACATTTCCAGGGGAACAAAAATCCGAGAAAATTTGTTACCAGGGGACCTGTATTAAAAGAAATACTAAAGGGGTAGGGGTATGGGGGGGAAATCCTAAAGGATATACAGGAAGGAATGAAGAGCACTAAAAATAGTAGCTGTCAATAAGTATAAGATACTAATTTATTTTTCATTTTCTTGTAATCTCTTTAAAAGACATCAGTATTTAAAGTAAAAACACTTTATTGATAGGTTTATGATACCTATAGATCTGATGTACAACACTATGAGTTGGGAGAGTTAAGTGGAAATATATTATTGCTGAGTTCCTTTTCTAGTGTAACTCAAAATTAACATTTAAGTAGGTTGTTGATACAGTTTGGATATTTGTCCCCACCCAAATTTCATGTTGAAATGTAACCCCCAGTGTTGGAGATAGGCGTGGTGGGACTAGATCATGGAAGTAGATTTCTTTCTTTCTTTTTTTTTTTTTTGAAGCAGAGTCTAGCTCTTTCGCCCAGGCTGGAGTGCAGTGGCTCGATCTCAGCTCAGTCCAACCTCCCCTTCCCCGTCCCAGGTTCAAGCGATTCTTCTGCCTCAGCCTCTTGAGTAGCTAGGATTACAGGTGTGTGCCACCATGCCCTGCTAAGTTTTGTATTTCTAGTAGAGACGGGATTTCAGCATGTTGGCCAGGCTGGTCTCGAACCCCTGACCTCAGGTGATCTGCCTGCCTCGCCCTCCCAAAGTGCTGAGGTTACAGGCATGAACCAGCATGCCCAGCCATGGGGATAGATTTCTTACAAGTAGTTTAGCACCACCCTCTTGCTGCTGTCCTCAAGGTAGTGAATTCTCATGAGGTCTGGTTGTTTAAAAGTGTGTGGCACCTCCCCCTGCCCTCTTGCTCCTGCTTAATCATGTGATGTGTCTGCTCCTACTTTGCCTCCATGGGTAAAAGCTCCCTGAGGCCTTCCCAGAACCCGAGAAAATGCTGGTACCATGCTTGTACAGCCTGCAGAACCATGAACCAGTTAAACCTCTTTTCTGTATAAATTGCCCAGCCTCAGGTATTTTTTTTTTTTTTGGAGCGGAGTCTTGCTCTGTCACCCAGACTGGAGTACAGTGGCCGGATCTCAGCTCACTGCAAGCTCCGCCTCCTGGGTTTACGCCATTCTCCTGCCTCAGCCTCCGGAGTAGCTGGGACTACAGGCGCCCGCCACCTCGCCCGGCTAGTTTTTTGTATTTTTTAGTAGAGACGGGGTTTCACCATGTTAGCCAGGATGGTCTCGATCTCCTGACCTCGTGATCCGCCCATCTCGGCCTCCCAAAGTGCTGGGATTACAGGCTTGAGCCACCGCGCCCGGCCAGGTATTTCTTTACAGCAATGCAAGAATGGCCTAATACAATTGTAGTGAGTTAAAAGTGTTTATTACCACACCTGTAATCTCAGTATTTGGAAGGCTGAAGTGGGCAGATCACTTGAGCTCAGGAGTCTGAGACCAGCCTGGGCAACATGGTGAAACCCCATCTCTACAAAAAATACAAAAAAAATTAGCCAGGCATGGTGGTGCACATCTGTAGTCCCAGCTACTTGGGAGGCTGAAGTGGGAGGATGGCTTGAGCCTGGGAGGTGGAGGTTGCGGTGAGCCATGATGGTGTCAGTATACTCCAGCCTGAGCCATAGAGCCAGATCCTGTCTCAAAAAAAAAGTGTATTACCATCTTTAGAGCAACCACTAAAATCTAATTCGAAGAGACAGAGCTAGAGAGCCAATAGAGGAGTTAAAATGGAATGCTAAAAAAAAAATAATAATAATACGTGACAAATAGGAATAGCAGGCCTAAATAGTAACATTCACTGGAAAGGGATTCAGCACCTTAATCAAAAGGCAAAGAATATGGGAGTGAATAAAAAGCTAAGTGCAAGTATATGCTGTCCACATGAGACATATTTTAAATACGAGGACACAAATAGACTGAAAGTAAAAAGCTGGAAAACAATATGCCATGCAGTGGCAATGTTAATATCAGACAGTACCCTCCGAGATGAGGAATATGGTTGGCCCTCCATATCTGTGAGTTTCGCATCTGCAGATTCAACCAATTGCTGATAGAAAATTTAAAAAACAAACAAAATACCCCACCACCAACAAAAGATAACAGTACAACAATAAAAATTTAAAAAAAGTATAGTGTAACTATTTACATAGTGTTTACATTATATTCAGTATTATAACTAATCCAGACATGGTTGAAAATATATGGGAGGATATATGTAGGTTATATGCAGATACTACTTCATTTTATATGAGACCTGATAATTCTGGGATTTTGGTATTTGGCGGGGATCCTGAAACCAATTCCTCATAGATGCTTAGGAACAACTGTATTACTCAAGGCAAAGAGGGGCACTTCATAAATAGAAGGGTCAGCAGATCCGGAAAATGTAGTAGTGAGTATGCCTAAAAGCAAAGCTTCAAATTATATGAAGCAAAGTATATGTAGCAAGAGCTAAAGGAGATATGGGTAGATACACAGTCATACTTGGCAATTTTAATACCCCCCTCAATGGTTGATAGAAAAGTAGACAAAAATATCGGTAAGGATATAGGAGACTTGAACAACATTATGAGCCACTTTATTTAATTGACATCCATAAAAGGCCATACTCAATATGTGAAGAATACAGTCTGTCCCTCCCTCCCTTGTTCCCTCCCTCGCTCCCTTCCTTCCCTCCTTCCTTCCTTCCTCTTCCCGCCCCTTCTCCATCACTCTCTCTTTTATTTTGGATTAAGGGGTACACGTGCAGGTTCATTAATACAGGAAAACACCTGTTTCGGGGGTTTGATGTACAGACCATTTTGTCACCCATAGTACTCCATAGTTACTTTTTCTGATCTTCGCATTCCTCCCACCCCACATTATTTTCAAATGCACATAGAATGTTCAGAAAGACAGACTATAACATATAGAACAAGTGGGCCAGGTGCAGTGGCTCACGCTGGTAATCCCAGCACTTTGGGAAGCCGAGACGGGTGGATCACCTGAGGTCAGGAGTTTGAGACCAGCCCGACCAACATGGGAAAACCCCGTCTCTAGTAAAAATACAAAACTTGGCCGGGCGCGGTGGCTCACGCCTGTAATCCTAGCACTTTGGGAGGCCGAGGTGGGTGGATCACGAGGTCAGGAGATCGAGACCATCCTGGCTAACATGGTGAAACCCCGTCTCTACTAAACAAACAAAAAAAAATTAGCTGGACGTGGTGGTGGTGCCTGTCATCCCAACTACTCGGGAGGCTGAGGCAGGAGAATGGTGTGAACCTGGGAGGCAGAGCTTGCAGTGAGCTGAGATCGTGCCACTGCACTCCAGCCTGGGCGACAGAGCGAGACTCTGTCTCAAAAAAAAAAAAAAAAAAAAAAAAGCATAGAACAAGTTTCAGTAGATTTTCAGAGATTGAAATCTTGCAGAATATGTTCTTTGTCCACAAAGAAATTATAAAAAATAATTTTGTTTATTTTTAGACCGGATCTTGCTCTGTCACCCAGGCTGGAGTGCAGTGGTGCAAACACGGCTCATTGCAGCCTTGACCTCCTGGGCTCAAGCGATTCTCCCACCTCAGCACCACAAGTAGCTGGGACTATAGGCATGCACCACCATGTGTGGCTAATTTTTTTTTTTATTTTAGCAGAGAAGAGGTCTTGCAGTGTTGCCCAGGCAGGTCTCAAACTCCTTAGCTCGAGCAATCCTCCCACCTTGGCTTCGCAGAGTGCTGGGAGGGATTACAGGTGTGAGCCACCACACCCAGCCAGAGAAAGAATTTTCAAAAGCCCTAAATATTTGGATATTAACTCACTTCCAAGTAACTCATGAATCAAAGAAGGAATCACAAAAGAAATTATGAAATATTTTTATTTGAATAATTAAAATATACATGAAAATTTCTGGGATTTGGGTAAATTGGTGGACACTTTAAAGTGATTTGGCTAAAGAAAAGAAATAAAGAGAACAAACTAGAGAACGTCGATTAGGTTCTTTGAAAAGATCAATAAGATTAATAAACTTCTAGCTAAACTTGTGAAAGGGAGAGAAAGGAAAGAAGGAAGAAAAAAAAAACCCAAACCCACAGTGAAAACAAATAACCAATTTCAGGAGTGAGTGGAGGGACACTACTATGAATTCTAGAGACATTTAAAAGAATATAAGGGAGGATACAAACAACACATTTGTTGGCCAATGCATTTGCCTACTTTGAAATAGACAAATTTCTTGAAAGACGAATATTACTTTTTTTTTTTTTTTTTTGAGACGGAGTCTCGCTCTGTCGCCCGGGCTGGAGTGCAGTGGCTGGATCTCAGCTCACTGCAAGCTCCGCCTCCCGGGTTTAAGCCATTCTCCTGCCTCAGCCTCCCAAGCAGCTGGGACTACAGGCGCCAGCCACCTCGCCCGGGTAGCTTTTTTTTTTGTATTTTTTAGTAGAGACGGGGTTTCACCGTGTTAGCCAGGATGGTCTCGAACTCCTGACCTCGTGATCCGCCCGTCTTGGCCTCCCAAAGTTCTGGGATTACAGGCTTGAGCCACTGCGCCCAGCCGACGAATATTACTAAAACTGACAGCAGAAGAAATAGAAAAGTCTGAATAGCCCAATATCTACTAAAGATACGAAATGCATGTGAAATTCGTAATCAAAATCCTCCTACAAAGAAAACAATAGGCTCAGATGGTTTCATTGGTGAATCGTATCAATTAAGGAAGAAGTAATAATAATCCTAGCCAAACTCTATGAGACTGGTATTACTCTGAAATTGACTTGCCAAAGCCACCATAAAAAAACTACAGACTAATATTCCAATACCTTTTTCTTTTCTTTTTTTTTTTTTTGAGACGGAGTCTCGCTCTGTTGCCCGGGCTGGAGTGCAGTGGCGCGATCTTGGCTCACTGCAAGCTCCACCTCCCGGGTTCACGCCATTCTCCTGCCTCAGCCTCCCGAGCAGCTAGGGCTACAGGCGCCGCCACCACGCCTGACTAATTTTTTGTGTTTTTATTAGAGATGGGGTTTCACCACATTAGCCAGGATGGTCTTGATCTCCTGACCTCGTGATCCGCACACATTGGCCTCCCAAGATGCTGGGATTACAGGCATGAGCCACCACACCCAGCCTCAATATCTTTTTTTTTTTTTTTTGAGACAGAATCTCGCTCTGTTGCCCAGGCTGCAGTGCAGTGGCGCAGTCTTGGCTCACTGCAACCTCTGCCTCCTAAGTTCAAGTGATTCTCCTGCCTCAGCCTCCCGAGTAGCTGGGACTACAGGTGTGCCCCACCACACCTGGCTAATTTTTGTATTTTTAGTAGCGATGGGGTTTCAACATATTGGCCAGGCTGGTCTCAAACTCCTGACCTCGTGATACGCCTGCCTTGGCCTCCCAAAGTGCTGGGATTACAGACATGAGCTACCACACCCGGCATTTCAATATCTTTTATAAATGCAATATAAATCCAAACATCCTTATCAAAATATTAGTAAATGGCATTTGGTAAGAAGATGATACATCAGTATCAACTGGAATATATCCCAGATATACAAGGTTAATTTACCATTAGAAAATCAATGTAATTCATCATATCACAAAATAAAGAATAAAAACCATTTCATCATCTCAATAGATACAGTAAGCATTTCAGAAAAATCCACCAACCATTTGTACCAAAAACTATCACCAAACTAGGAATAAAAGGCAGCTTCCTCAACTTGCTGCGGGGCATCTGTGTAAAATCCACAGGTAACATCAAGATGTAATGGTGGAAAACCAAATAACTTGCCTCTGAGATTAGTAATAAAGTGTGATGTCCTCTTTCATCTTCCGCTGGAGGTCCTAGCTGGTGCAGTAAGGAAAGGAAAAAGAAACAAAAGTACACAGATTGGAAAAGAAGAAAAACAATTTGCATTTGACATGATCCTTTTTATAGAAAACCTTAAGGAATCTATTTTAAAAAGTTACCAGAACTAATAATTTCCTCTAATAATTTAGCATGGTCACAGGATACAAGGTCAGTATTGCAAAAATCAGTAGTTTTTTTTTGTGAACTAGCAGTGAACACTTGAAAGTTGAAATTTGGCTGGGCGCGGTGGCTCACACCTGTAATCCCAGTACTTTGGGAGGCCAAAGTAGGTGGATCACAAGGTCAAGAGATCGAGACCATCCTGGCCAACATGGTGAAATCCTGTCTCTACTAAAGTACAAAAGTTAGCAGGACGTGTTGGCGCATGCCTGTAGTCCCAGCTACTCGGTAATTTGAGGCAGGAGAATTGCTTGAACCTGGGAGGTGGAGGTTGCAGTGTTCCAAGATCGTGCGACTGCACTCCAACCTGGCGACAGAACGAGACTCCAGAAAGTTGAAATTTAAGATGCAGTTTCATTTACAGTAGTATTTAGAAATACAAAATACTTAGGGATAAATTTTAAAAAATAAGTGCAAGATCTGTACACTTAAAACTGCAAGGCATTGCTGATCAAATTAAAGATCAAAATAAATGGAGAGAGCACGTTCACAGATGAGAAGACTCAAGACTGTTAAGACGTCTGTTCTCACAGTTATCTGTGGATCCAGCAGAATCCAAATAAAATCTCAGCAGGTTTATTTTTTTAAAAAATTGAAATTGACAAGCTGATTCTAAATTCATATGGCACTGCAAAGTACCTAGAATAGCAAAAGCAATGTTTTAAAACAGAACACAGGTGGAGTCCTTAAACTACCTCCTTTCAAAACCGCTAGTCCTGACTTTGTCTATTGTGGGTAGTCTCTAAAGCTAAGCAAGACAGTGTGGCTTTGGCATAAGACTAGAAAGACAGGTAAGCAGAACAGAGTACAAAAATAGACCCACACTTATATGGGACTTACTACAATTGATTTTCGACATGAGTACCGTGAAAATTCAATGAGGAAAATGGCAGAGGTTGAGTTTTTTTGTTTGTTTCTTTCAGCAAATGGTGCTACGACAACTGGATAGCCTGATGCGTCAAAGTTAATGTTTACTCTGACCTCACGCCATTCACAAAAATTAAGTCAAAATAGATTGTAGAACTAAATATAGAACTTACAGCTAAAAACTTTGGGGAAAAAAGCATAGGATAAAATCTTACAACCTTGAGAAAGGCAAAGATCTCTTAGATCCACCACAAAATTCATGGGACATAAAAGGAAAACTGGTAGACTGGATGTTTACAAAATGAAAAATCTTTTCTCTTCAGAGGACATTAAAACAACAAAACTCAATCCACAGAATGAGAAAAAGTATGACTGATACATATATCTGGCAAGGGACTCACATTTGGACTATATAAAGAACTACAATAATGAAAAGGCAAACTTTTAAAAATGGGCATAAGATTTGAGTAGACACTTCACAAAGAAAATATGCAGGAATGTCAGATAAGCACATGAAAAGATACACAACACCATTCATCATCAGAGAAATGCAAATTAAAACCACAATGAGATATTATGTACTCATTAGAAAGGCTAAAGTATAAAGGTCTGATAATACTAAGTATTGGTGAGAATGTGCAGCAATTGGAATTTTCTTAAAATTCACATAGAAATGTAAAGCAGTTTATTAATATTTTTTAAATTAAAAATTGAAATGAGGTTTTGCTATGTTGCCTAGGCTGGTCTCCATCTCCTGGGCTCAAACAATCCTCTTGCCTCTGTCTTCCAAATTGCTGGGATTATAGGCATGAACTATGGTGCCAGGCCAAAACAAGTTAAGTCAAACATACCTACCATATGTCTCAGTCACTCCTCTCCTATGTATCTACTTAAGAGCAATGAAAACATGTCTACAAAAAGACTTGTACGTATATATTTGTAGTAGTTTTATTTGTAATAGCAAAAAACCAAACAAGCCCAGTGTCCATCAGTAGTTGAATGGATGAATTTTGGCACATCCCTGCAATAGAATACTACCAACCAAAACAAAGAAACCCAAGGGGCCACTTATACAACAGCATCAGTGGGCTTCAGAATCATGCCGCATGACAGATGCTGAACACAAAAAGCGCACACTGCACGATTTTATTTATTTAGTAGTTTAGAGAATGGTAACTCATTTATAGTGACAAAAAGTGGATAAGTAGTTACTTAGGGTGGGGTGGAGGGAGGGAGTACAAAAAGGGGCACTAAGAAAATTTGGGGATTGATGGAAATATTCTGTATCTTCGTTGTGATGGTGATTTTACTGGTGTATACATCTTTCATACTTGAACGGTCCAATTACAGTTGATGTGAATAATTCGTTTCCTTCTCTTCTTTCTTATGCCTAGAGGAGGGTGGGGCATCTGATGAGTATTCCAGGGATTAGTGTTGATTTCACGGGCAGCCCTGTTTATGGCCAGTGCTTTCAGAGGTGGCTTAAGGATGGTCAGGCTAGGTCTTGGGTGGAGAGCCTCTTCCAAAACATCAGGCAAAAGAAGGCCAAAACCAGCCTGTACTTTAAACAAACCTTATAGCAGGGGTCCCTAATCTAGTCCTAGTCAGAAAGTCACAGTTGGTGAAAAAATCAACCCAGACTTACAGGGCCACATGGCCATCAGTAGCATCTCTACAGCTCTACTTTTGTGTAGCCTGGAACACTAAGGGGTCACAGCAATAATTTCACTTCCTCCTCTGTGTAGAGGACGGGAGACCTCACCACGTGTGAACCAGCTGACCAGCATAAATTTAGTATGTCCAGATAATGTTGTGAGCAGTGTCAGTCAAGATCTGAACCTTTCTGGGTCAACGAGTGCAGACCTAATGACAATCAGACAGAATTTCATGGCATACTACCTCACGTGTCATGAATAGGGATAAAACCGAAGTGATCCGTCCTTCATGACACCAAAAGGTAGAGTTATTGAACAAGCTGGTACTGTTCCTTTTAGGAAATCCTCCACAGGTCTTCCTGAAAATGATCCCATGTCTGACCCCCTCAGATGCCAACCAGAAACTCTTCCTCACTCATGACGATAATTCTTTTTTTGTTGTTGTTGTTGAGACGGAGTTTCACTCTTGTTGCCCAGGCTGGAGTGCAGTGGCTCGATCTCAGCTCACTGCAGCCTCCGCCTCCCAGATGCAAGTGATTCTCCTGCCTCAGCCTCCTGAGTAGCTGGGATTACAGGTGCTCGCCACCATAATTTTTTTTTTTTTTTTTTAGTAGAGGCTAATTTTTTTTTTTTTTTTTTTTAGTAGAGGCAGGGTTTTGCCATGTTGGCGAAGCTGGTCTTGAGCTCCTGACCTCAGGTGATCTACCCACCTTGGCCTCCCAAAGTGCTAGGATAACAGGTGTGAGCCACTGCACCTGGCCCCATGACCATAAATTATACTTCATTAAAGGGTCTTACAGACTTCATGGGAGTAGCAAGTAGTACATCAGCCATAAAGGAATACTGATTTTTTTTTTTTTTTTTTTTTTGAGACGGAGTCTCACTCTGTTGCCCAGGCTGGAGTGCAGTGGTGCGATCTCGGCTCACTGCAAGCTCTGCCTCCCGGGTTCACGCCATTCTCCTGCCTCAGCCTCCCGAGTAGCTGGGACTACAGGCACCGCCACCTCGCCTGGCTAGTTTTTTGTATTTTTAGTAGAGACGGGGTTTCACCATGTTAGCCAGGATGGTCTCGATCTCCTGACCTTGCGATCCGCCCGCCTCAACTTCCCAAAGTGCTGGGATTACAGGCGTGAGCCACCACGCCTGGCCAGGAATACTGATTATAATTGATAGTAACCTGTTAAATATATAAAAATCCATGAATCAAAATACAAAACCAGGCAAAAAGTTACGGGGGAAGCCTGGTCCGCAGGGCTGTACATAGATGTGGATGTCTCTGGGCCTGGCTGAGCCTGTGGGGACAGCCGCAGGCCATGCATGGCTGTGGGGGCCTTGAGATGGGGTGATCTCAATTGAAGTGTGTGGTGAGTATAGGACACACACCCAGTTTGGAAGACATAGTGCCAAAAAGAGAATAAAATGTCAGTGTTTCTAACATCGCTCACTTGTTGAAATGTTAATATTTGGATGTATCGGGTTGAAATACACATCTTTGAACATCAGCACTCTTTTTTTTTTTTTAATGTGGGTATAAGACAATGGAAAATTCCACATGTGGCTCAAGTTGTATTTCTGTGGGACGGCTCGGTGCTGGTCAGTGGTGACCGTCAAGGTGAGATGTCATCAGTGAGGCCCCTATGCAGGAAGAGCCCCCACAGGGCCATCCTCAATGTTCAGATATGCCCTGGCCAGAACCTCCACTGAACCCCACTGAAAGTTCAGCCAACCTAAAAAGGGTTAACTTCTATGTTATTTATTATCATTTATTACTGTTATCATTCAGAGTCTCACTCTGTCACCCAGGCTAGGGTACAGTGGCATGATCTTGGCTCACTGCAACCTCCGCTTCCTGGGTTCAAATGATTCTCCTGCCTCAGCCTCCTCAGTAGTTGGGATTACAGCACGCGCTACCACGCCTGGCTAATTTTTTAAAAAAAATTTTTGTTAGAGATGGGTTTCACCACGTTGGCCAGGCTGGTCTTGAACTCCTGACCTCAAGTGATCCCTCCGCCTCAGACTCCCAAACTGTTTGGATTACAAGTGTGAGCCACTATGCCCGGCCCATTCCTGTTATTTTTCAAGCTGATTTTTTTTTTTTTTTTTAATTTCCGCAGCAAGACACTTTAACCTTTCTGAGGAAAGTCTGTAAACATCCCTTCCCGAGGATGCCTGCTTGTTTTCCAAAGGCCCCTGAGTTTTTTTTTTTTTTTTTTTTTTTCTTGAGACAGAGTTGTGCTCTTATTGCCCAGGCTGGAGTGCAGTGGTGTGATCTCGGCTCCGTGCAACCTCCGCCTCCCAGGTTCAAGCGATTCTCCTGCCTCAGCCTCCTGAGTAGCTGGGATTATAGGGATGCGCCACCACGCCTGGTTAATTTTGTATTTTTAGTAGAGATGGGGTTTCTCCAGGTTGGTCAGGCTGGTCTTGAACTCCCAACCTCAGGTGATCCACCCAGCTCAGCTCAGCCTCCCATAGTGCTGGGATTACAGGCGTGAGCCACTGTACCCAGCCGAACTCTTTTTTTCTTTCTTTCTTTCTTTCTTTCTTTCTTCTTTGTTCTTTCGGGAGTGCGGGAGTTCTCGGAGGGGGGGCATTCGGGAGGGCTTTCAAGGAGTTCCTACCTTTCCCTCCCTCCCTCCCTTCCCCCTCCCTCCCCTCCCTCCCCCTCCCTCCCCTCCTCCCTCCCTCCCTCCCCCTCCCTCCCCTCCCTCCCTCTTTTCTTCTTTTTTCTTTTTTTTTTTTTTTTGAGACGGAAGTCTCGCGTTCGCTCGTCGCCCAGACTGAGTGCAGTTGGGCCGGATCTCAGCTCCACTGCAAGCTCCGCCTTCCGGGTTCCCGCCATTCTCCTCCTCCAGACTCCAAGTAGCTGGGACTACAGGCGCCACAACCTCGCCCCGGCTAGTTTTTTGTTATTTTTAGTAGAGGATGGGGTTTCACCGTGTTAGCCAGGATGGTCTCGATCTCCTGACCTCGTGATCCGCCCGCCTTGGCCTCCCAAAGTGCTGGGATTACAGGCGTGAGCCCCCGCGCCTGGCCTCTTTTTTTTTTTTTAAGCCAATCATAGAAAATGTGTCATTCGGTGGACCTCCCTCCCATCCTTTTGAAATCCTAAGACCTTGCGGTGTTGTTGACCCTCAGTCTCAGACGCTGCCCAGGCTCTCCGGCAGTGTGGAGAGTCCCGCCCCGCCTCGCGAACAGAGGCCAAGGACGGGAAGTGCGGGGGTCCGTGTACTTGCAGTTGGGTGCTATTCTACCCACACAGTGCCTAACATGTTTTTTAAAAATGTGTTTCCAACATTTAAGAACCAAGAGCTTTCACACTGAAAATTGAGCCTGGTGAGGGGGCGAGCGCCTGTGGTCCCAGTGCGTCGGGAGTCTGAGGCAGGAGGGTGGGACTTAGTGAGACCCTATCTCTGAAAAGAAAAAAAAAAAAAAGGAATTAAGAAAATTGGGTTTTTAGCATTCCTGGCAAGGTAGAATGAGCTGAGCTGCCTCTCCTGTGTGGGAGCTGGTCCCACTCCCCGGCCTTGGGAGCCCTTGGTGCAGCGCTATATAGATGCAGGGAGCGATCTGTGGAAAGGAGTCCCTGGGTTTAGGGACATTGCCCCCCTGGGGCTCTGCGGGTACATGCAGTGGGATTGCCGGGCTGAACTAGGGGGCGAAGGCACCCTCCCCCACACCCCCTCTCCTGGCTAGTCAGAGAAAATCAAAATGCCCTTGCCCAGGCGTCTAGCTGGAGAGTGAAGAGGGGAATCTTTATTGCTTATTTGTATATGATCAAGATTATAGATGTGTTCCAGGAAACACGATTACTTCCTTTAAAGCAGGACATTGTGGTTCCTCCCCCACCCCCCAAAAAAGCATCTGCAAAATCCCCTTATGAACATAATGAGGATCTTTTATTCTCTCAGGGTGGATAGCTCTGTTTATACCCACTCCAGTATTATGAAAACACATAAATCGGCCGGGCGCGGTGGCTCAAGCCTGTAATCCCAGCACTTTGGGAGGCCGAGACGGGCGGATCACAAGGTCAGGAGATCGAGACCATCCTGGCTAATACGGTGAAACCCCGTCTCTACTAAAGAATACAAAAAACTAGCCGGGTGACGAGGTGGGCGCCTGTAGTCCCAGCTACTTGGGAGGCGGAGGCAGGAGAATGGCGTGAACCTGGGAGGCGGAGCTTGCAGTGAGCTGAGATCCGGCCACCGCACTCCAGCCTGGGCGACAGAGCCAGACTCCGTCTCAAAAAAAAAAAAGAAAACACATAAATCCCCACTCTCATATCTAAATTGGCCTTGTGTGTGTTTGCTTCGTAGCCCTCATCTCTCTCCCTCTTCAGTATTCCATTTCTGTGGCCAGGCGGTAAACGAGGGATTCCTAAAAGCATGCTGGCAGTAAACAAAAAGCTTTCCTCTGACTTTGGTACAGTTCATTTGATCTTTCAAACATTTTGAATGAGGGACAAGATATGTTTTGTGTGGTTAGAACAAGGGCCAGTGGGTACAAAGTCCACCTAGACCAATCTTTGCAGGATACAGGAATAACCTTCTAACCGTACAGTCAAAAATGAGATGTCAGGGATTTTAGGCTTTTGGGGCTAGTGGGGGTTGTGTTTGAGTAATTTGAGACTATCTAGATAGATGCATGGCCTTGAGCAATGGTTCTCAATCCTGACTCAGTACACGCCCTTAGTCATATACAGATATTCACACACAGGCACACTCACACACACATATGCACATGCAAATACATGCATGTGCACATATGCGTACATCCACACACATAGGCACACATACATGCACATATTCACACACGTACTTGCACACGTGTACACATGTATGCACACACAGGCACACATACCCATCTGTTAGAAGTTCTGATTCAATTGGTCCAGGGTGGATTCTGGGTATTTTTCAAAGCTCCTCCAGAAGTTTGAGAACCCACGAAAATAATCTTCTCTCCTGTTTCATCTTTCTATTTCACACAGGGCCCACTATACTTTCAGTTCAGTCACAAAATAATCAGCTCCTCTAAGGAAGAAAGTGTGGAAACAGATAGTCCAAGTAAAGATTTTTGTTTTTTTCTGTCAGAACAGTTTGTAGAGCTGACAAGTCTGAGGAGCTTTCATCCTGTGCTGCTTGGTGACAGAACTGGCCTCTGTGGCACTGTGGCAGGTGCCCTGGGGCTCTGTGAGGGCTACGGTGCGTAACTGCAGCGTGGACCCAGGAGCAGCGCTGTCCACAACAGACTGGGCCAAGGGCAGGCTCTTAGCTTCGCTGTTCTCTGCAGATTCACTTCATTATCTTTAAGCCACACATCAGTGGTTGGGAAGGTGTCCTCAGTTCTTCAGAAATTAAGCTGCTGACCACGGGCAGCTTTGATCGATGCTGACAAGAAACCCAAACGTCGTAACAATGTGAAATTTAAACACACTGGGGTAAGAACTTGGCAAAGGGTTTTGTTTTCGCCGGAAACTTAAACTTAAATGTGCATATCAGAAATGCCTTTTACAAAGCTTTTTTTTTTTTTTTTTTTTTTTTTTTTTTTTGAGACGGAGTCTTACTCTGCTGCCCAGGCTGGAGGGCAGTGGCGTGCAGTCCCAGTTCACTGCAACCTCTGCTTCCCGGGTTCAGGCAACTCTCCTGCCTGAGCCTCCTGAATAATTGGGATTACAGGCACGCACCACCACACCCGGCTAATTTTTCTGTTTTTAGTAGAGACGGGGTTTCACCATGTTAGCCAGGCTGGTCTTGAACTCCTGACCTCAAGTGATCCACGTGCATCAGCCTCTCCTAAGGAGCTAGAATTACAGGTGTGAGCCACTGCATCTGACCAAGAAAGCTTTTAATTATGGAAAATGTTTAACGTATTCACAAGTCAACAATGAAATACTGAACTCCTAGATATTCACTGACCAGCTTTGACAGTGACCCACACACGGCCTGTCTTGTTTAATCTTCACCGCTCCTACCTCTCTTCCTCTCAGATTCTTAAATTCCAGACAGCATGTCAAGAGATGCCTTTTCATTTTTGAAGAATCAAGGACACCTTCCCAACCACAGATGTGTGGCTGAAAGATAATGAAGTGAATTGGGAGAGAAGAGAAGGCTAAGAGTGTGTCCTTGGTCCAGTCTGGCCTGGCTGCACTGCACTGTGCCGTGGCAGGTGTGCTCATCTGTGCCACATGATGGCAGGGATGGCGGTGCCTTTGGGAGAGGCCAGCTTGCGTGACAGGGTTGCTGCCTGTTCCAGGTAGGGTAGATGGCAGCTCGTGTCCCCACAGCCTTCCTAGTGGAAAAAAAGCCATTTTCGACCTTTTAGCCCCTGGACAGACAGCGTCCCTACATGGAGAGAGGCAGACCTGGCCTGGCTGTTTTGGTGGATGGCAGGAATTCTGACTACATGCAGGCAGTCTGAAGTCTTGCATTTTAAGCAGGACAACATTTGTGGCCATCTAGCTGTACTTGAGAGGAATTAATGTGATTTTTTGTCCCTTAACATTCCTTAATAAGTAGAAGTAAGGTCTCGTAAATTAAAAATGCTGTTTTGGTTACAAAAGTTTACTTCCTGGCATGACTTCCCTTGGGTACTTCCTGGGTAAATTGCCCTGGGCCTATAGGCAGTGCAGTGAGGCTTTGGCTTTGTTTCTGGTTGTCTTAGGTTGGTGCAAAAGCAATTGAGGTTTTTGTCATTACTTTTAATGGGAAATAATAGAATACTAATAGAATTGTTCAAGCTCTGAAAGGGGGCATGTACTTTCAGATCTTCACCTGGCTGATGTAGTAGAGCTATACTTGCTCACGTCGGAAGCTCCTTGCTTTGATGAAGAATCTTGCCAGGCTTCCCTGTGTCACAGTGGGAGCTGGTGTGTTTTCAGGTATATTTTATGTAGACTGACTGACTTTAGGGGGTGTCTAGAAAGGAGAGGATGTACATCCACTCTCCCTCAACCACTTTCGTAAAGCGGGGAGCTATTTGCATGAAAATCTGTGTTCCCTGTTCTCTAGAAAAGTATGCCAATGAGAAGACAAATGAGTTTAGGGCCTTTTTTTAAAAAAAAAAAAATATGGAGTCTCGCTCCTGACAACGCAGGTTGGAGTGCAGTGGCACGATCTCAGCTCACTGCAACCTCCACCTCCTGGGTTCCAGCGATTCTCCTTCCTCAGCCTCCCGAGTAGCTGGGATTACAGGCATGCGCCACCACCCCCGGCTAATTTTTGTATTTTTAGTAGAGATGGGGTTTTGCCATGTTGGCCAGGCTGGTCTCAAACTCCTGACCTCAAGTGATCCACCCGCTTCGGCCTCCAAAAATGCTAGGATTACAGCCGTGAGCCACCACGCCCAGCCGCCTTTTTTTTTTTTTTTTTTGAGAAATTAAAAATAATAACAAACCCAGCTGGGCGCGGTGGCTCACACCTATAATCCCAGCACTTTGGGAGGCTGAGGCAGGCAGGTCACCTGAGGTCAGGAGTTTGAGACCAGCCTAGCCAACATGGTAAAACCCCGTCTCTACTAAAAATACAAAAATACAAAAAAAAAAAAACTAGTTGGGCGTGGTGGCACGCACCTGTAGTTCCAGCTACTTGGGAGGCTGAGGCAGGAGAATCGCTTGAACCTGGGAGGCAGAGATTGCAGTGAGCTGTACTCCAGCCTGGGCTACAAGAGTGAAACTCCGTCTCTAATAATAATAATAATAATAACAACAAATCCAAGTGAGAATACAAAGTGATTTAATATGTACAATTCATTTTTTAAAACCTTTCAGCCGTACATTGTGACTATAATAGCTAACATTTACTGGGTGCCTACCAGGTAACAAGCACTGTCTTAAGTGCTTAAGGTGTACTAAAAATTACACAGGAGGAAATGGAGACACAGAGTAATCAGGGAACTCCCTTAGACCACACAGGGAGAAGGCAGCTGGTCCAGGATTCAAACTTAGGACGTCTGGTTCCCACGCACAGAGCTGCTGGGCGACTTACAGGACAGGGGCATTAAGACGGTGGCTGCAGAAGACTAGAAAGGAAAATTAGTCATAAAGAGGGACTTGGGTCCAGGCACAGTGGCTCACACCTGTAATCCCAGCACTTGAGGAGGCCAAGGCTGGCGGATTATTTGAGGTCAGGAGTTCAAGACCAGCCTGGCCAACATAGTGAAACCCTTTCTCTACTAAATATACAAAAATCAGCTGGGCATGGTGCTGCACACCTGTAATCCCAACTACTCAGGAGACTGAGGCAGGAGAATCACTTGAGCCTGGGAGGCGGAGGCTTCAGTGAGCCATGATCGAGCCACTGCACTCCAGCCAGGGCGACAAAGCAAGACAACGTGTCAGAAAAAAAAAAAAAAAAAAAAAAGGACTCCGAGAAAAGAAGGCTCTGAGAGTCCTGGTGTGAAACAGCATGTCACTCTCAGGCACCTGGGTGAAGGACATCAGGGAAGTGACCACAGTCTTCCTGGCCCTGCTGCGCAAGCAGGGTGTGGTCTGCCAGTGTGGTCCTGCTTGTCCTTTCATCAAAGGCCAGGTGGCCCCAGCTGGAGCCAGCCAGCCTTTCCCTTTCTGAACTCTAACTGCCTCATGCAGTACTTTTCATCTGCCCCAGGGCAGAATTTTGTTTTTCCATGTCAACGCCTTGTCTCCTCATCTTGTCAGATGGACAGTAGCACGCCCCTCAGTAGTGCCACATACCTCGCCCCACACCCACATGTCACAAATGTCCTGTGTAGGGTAGTGTGGTCTGTTCCAAGTCTGAAGGAAACTTGCCTTCACTTATTTTCGTAGAGTATTTTTTTTTTTTTTTTTTTTTTTTTTGAGACGGAGTCTCGCTCTGTGGCCCAGGCTGGAGTGCCGTGGCACGATCTCGGCTCACCGCAAGCTCCGCCTCCCAGGTTCACGCCGTTCTCCTGCCTCAGCCCCCCGAGTAGCTGGGACTGCAGGCGCCCGCCACCACGCCCGGCTAATTTTTTTTTTTGTATTTTTTAGTAGAGACGGGGTTTCACCCTGTTAGCCAGGATGGTCTCGATCTCCTGACCTCGTGATCCACCCGCCTCAGCCTCCCAAAGTGCTGGGATTACAGGCGTGAGCCACTGCGCCCGGCCAGAGTATTTTTTAAATAAGTGTTTACTTTCTAAGTAAATTCTAAGTATTTTACACCTGCCTGAAGGAATGCCCTAGGTTTTAGAGACCTTGAACTGTCACTTTACAAATATTCTACCTAAAAGTCTCAG
Source organism: Rhinopithecus roxellana (assembly GCF_007565055.1). Classification (NCBI taxonomy): domain Eukaryota; kingdom Metazoa; phylum Chordata; class Mammalia; order Primates; family Cercopithecidae; genus Rhinopithecus; species Rhinopithecus roxellana. The sequence goes on from NC_044566.1 coordinate 63,617,899, forward strand.
ATCAAAACTAGCCATTGATCCTATGTGTTACTGAAGCTGAGTGACATTGATTCAGAAAAATGAAACTAAATTAGCCTAACATTTCCCACTTCCACATGATAGCTTTAAATTTAGAGGATATAAAGAAAACCATGGCACCTAATTGAAGGGATAGTCTCACATTATTAGTATGAAGAAATGAATCAGGCTGGACGTGCTGGTTCACGCCTGTAATCCCAGCACTTTGGGAGGCCAAGGCAGGCAGATCACCTGGGGTCAGGAGTTCAAGACCAGTCTGGCCAACATGATGAAACCCCATCTCTACTAAAAATATATAAATTAGCCGGGTGTGCTGGTTGGGCGCCTGTAAATCCAGGTACTTGGGAGGCTGAAGCAGGAGAATCGCTGGGAGACGGAGGTTGCAGTGAGCCGAGATAGTGCTACTAACTCCAGCCTAGGCGACAGAATGAGACTCCATCGAAGGAAGGGAGAGGGAAGAGAGAGGAAAAGGAGAGGGAATGAATGAGGGAATGAGTCATCTTTTGAAGGGAAGGTGCTGGTTGCTGACGACATCCAAGCATTTTTTAGTGAAGTGGTTTTCAGACTACAGAGGGAGATCCTTGAGTAGATCAAATCAGTTTTGTGGGTTGCACGTAACAATGTAAAGAATCATCTGGGTGTGGTGACTCATGCCTGTAATCCCTGTACCTTGAGAGGCTGAGGCTGGTGGATCACTTGAGGCCAGGAGTTTGAGACCAGCCTGGGTAACATATCTAGACTCCATTTCTACGAAAATTAAAAAAAAGAAAAAGGATCGCATCACCTCTATGTAAGGGAAGTGTTTTTATGAAATTGTGAGTCATAGTAGAAAAGAAGAAAACTACCAAACATCCGTAAAACACAGCTCTAGATAGAATACTAACTTTTTCTGCACAGTTGGGTGATAATGGCCATCCTTCGTTTCATTTCACTGTGTTGGCTGCCATTGAAGTACCAGGCGCTTTGTTCATGGCTGGTCACCTCCAGTAAGCACCGCTGGGATGCTTCCCAGTCCTTAGAAATCTGGGTAAGAAGCACTAATGAAGATGAATTTGTTTCTGATTCCACCATATTTTCCTCTGTGGGAGTTGTTACGAATTTTTTTTCTCGTAAGTGATTTGATGGTGTAATCCCTCTTATGTCTGAGAACAGATACATGGCCATGGATCGGGCAAGTTGGTTTTCCTTATCTTTACGGAACTGAACAATGGGAACAAGGTAGGCAGTTAAGGACTCTGCCCATGATAAAGAATCGGGTGTTCTGTGGAGTTTTATAAGTGAGAGGTTTTCAGATGAATTTCGCAGTTGGAAATTAACAAATCAGTCACCTGCCCTTGGTTTGGAGAAACACTTGGTTTTTGCTCTGGGTTGCCTGAGAGGCTGCTCTTGGCGCCTCGGTATTTGCGGCAGAGTGCTGCTGTTTCCTGGGGGCTGGCTAGGGTGAAGTGTAAGAAATTTCATATCAAATCTCTTAGAGAGCTTTCTGGCCATTTTTAAAGGGATGAACTGGTTGAGCACAGTGTAATCCCAGCATTTTGGGAGGCCGAGGTGGGCAGATCACTTGAGGTCAGGAGTTTGAGACCAGCTTGGCCAACATGGTGAAACCCTATCTCTACTAAAAATACAAAAATTAGGCATGGTGGTATGTGCCTGTAAGCCCAGTTACTCGGGAGCCTGAGGCAGGATAATTGCTTGAACCCAGGAGGCTGAGGCTACAGTGAGCCGAGATCGTGCCACTGTACTGAGCCTGGGTGACAGAGCAAGAGTCCATCTCAAAAATAAAAATAAAAATAGGCCAGGTATGCTGTCTCACGCCTGTAATCCCAGCACTTTGGGAGGCTGAGGTGGTTGAATCACCTCAAGTCAGGAGTTCAAGACCAGCCTGGCCAACATGGTGAAACCCTGTCTCTACAAAAATATAAAAATTAGCCGGGCCTGATGGCAAGTGCCTGTAATCCCAGCTACTCGGGAGACTGAGGCAAGAGAATCGCTTGAACCCAGGAGGCAGAGGTTGCAGTGAGCCGAGATCACACCACTGCACTCCAGCCTGGGCGACAGAGCAAGGGTCCGTCTCAAAAAAATAAAAACAGGCCAAGCGTGGTGGCTCATGCCAGGCAGATCACCTGAGGTCAGGAGTTCAAGACCAGCCGACCAACATGGTGCAACCCTGTGTCTACAAAAATATAAAAGTTAGCCAGGCATGATGCGGGTGCCTGTAACCCCAGCTACTGATTCTCTCGGCTGAGACGAGAGAATCGCTTGAACCCGGGAGGTGAAGGTTGCAGTTATCCGAGGTCACGCCATTGCATCCCAGCCTGGGCGACAGAGTGAGACTCCTTCTCAAAAATAAAATAAATAAATAAATAAATAAATAAATAAGGGATGAACTGATATAAAGAGGTAAATGGAGCTTTTTGCAAACTGCTGGTTGTAAAAAATCAAATTAATTTTTGACAATTCCCCAAATCCTATGTAAAACAACTACCTAGGAAACTTTTAAAAGTTGGGCATTAGTGAAACCAAATTATATTGCTTATCTTCTTATGACAAGTTTATAAGTAAGTTTTCCTTGGGTTTTGTGGTGAATCCGTGTGTGTAGTATGGAAAATTATACTGTCAGCTGTTCTTAACTAGGTATTGGACGTGTCTTTGAATACACTGCAGAAACAGTGCCACAAGGGAGTATGATGTCCAGTCCCCACTAAGGTCCTGGTCCTTCTTGTGTCTGCAGTGTGGGCCTTCTCCCAGGGCGGGGTCCTGACATTCACGACTAAACAGCCCAAATCCCACTCACACCAGAGGCTGATGGCAAAATCCTTCAGAACAAAAGATTTGATGATGGAAGAAGAGTAAGAAAATGTGTATCTAACCATTCATGACAAAGTACAGGATAGCTCATTTCAATAGGAATCTAAATATTACTGGACCAAGAGAGTTACACAGTTTCCCTGGAACGCTGTACATGTGACACTCAAGAGGAATTCTGAGTCAGTGTTAGTCATTGTCTCACCCACATGTGAGTGCCAGCAGTGCCAGGCCCTGTGTTGGACCCCAGGGATACGGCGGTGAGTGCAGTAGGCCTGGCCTGCCCTCCCGGGGTTCACAGTTGAGGCTTATCAACCTGCCAGCAAACATGCTGTCAGTATCTCCTTTCAAAACTAACTTGTCATAAAACAGACAAGATCTTAGAATAGTTTAAATCATCCCAGCTGGCAAAAGAATGTTGCATGGTATTTGTGAATTTTGAGAAAGGAGTTTCCATTTGGTTGAATCTGTAAACTTAAACCACTCAACAAACATTCTTTTTTAAAAAGGTATCGTATTTCTTCTTTCCTTGACCCTGTGATGTTTATTTTTGTTGCTCACATTGGACTTTAAGGCTGATGGCAGCAGTGCTGGCTGCATAAACAGATTTTTCCACTTCAGTGAAATCAGCAGAGCTTGTTTGAGTTGCTGCATGGATGATCAGCGTCGTTCCTTCTCACGTTCTCCTAGCATCCATCCTCAGCATTGCCATAAAACCTTCCTGGTGCATAGTTTTCTAAAAAAATATTACCTAGCGTATGCATTTCACTCAGAAATACTTCCTTTATGGCAGTTCCTTAGCCAAGGCTGTGCTTCATTCATACTTCAGGATCAGCTAAGCCAAACCACGGTGGCAGTGAGGAGAGGGTCCTTTGGTTTGCTGACCCTGATTGTCAGGGCTGTCTTTGGCTCATGTGTCTCTGTATTGAGATGTGGTTTAGCCTGAGAGAGTGGCCAGCTGCATTGCTAATTTTCCTCCCCGGTTTGCTGTCATCTGTGGGAGAACAAGAAGGAAAGGCCTTGGGTTTGGGAGAACCCTGTCTTCCATCTGGCGTGACCTAGGAGTGACCTGCACACCTTTCGCCCTGCCCCCGACTCATATTACCCTGTTCTTGTTCTTTTTAAAAATATTTTTATCTGTTTTTCCTACATTCTTTGGCGTTTTAATCTTCCTCCCTCCCTTTCTCCCTCCCTTCCTTTCCTCCTTCCTTCCCTTTCTTTCTTTCTCTTTCTTCTTCTTCTTTTGTTTCAGAGTTGTGGGTCTTGCTCTGTTGCCCAGGCTGGAGTACAGTGGTGCAGTCATAGCTCACTGCAGCCTCAACCTCCTGGGCTCAAGTGATCCTCCCATCTTAGCCTCTTGAGTAGCTGGGACCACAGGCATGTGTGGTCACACCTGGCTAATTCCTTTTCAAGTTGTTTTGTAGAGACGGGGTCTTGCTGTGTTGCCCAGGATGGCCTCAGACTCCAGGTGTCAAGTGATCCTCCTGCCTCAGACTCCTTAAGTGCTGGGATTGCAGGCTCAAGCCACTGCGCCCGGCCCTTATTTTATTTTTAAATGCTCTGTGCAAATTTAATGGGAGGACAAGAGAAAGGACATTTCAGAGAGTAAATAAAGAGAACGTTCCAACATAAACGGGAAAGGGATGTAGATAACATGGAACTCTGTCAAGCCCTTTAAACAAAGGCCAGGACTTTCTACCTTGCTGGGTGCAGCCTTCCAAGTAACCCTACCATTGCCTTTCCTGGCCATTTGGATCTTGTCTACAGAAAATTGGACTTTTCCCACAGACTTTGGAATCAGCAAACACTCATTTTTACTTTTATAAGGTATGATCATTAGTATCCCTCCTGCACAGTAGTCCAAGAAATGAGATTCTTATTAGGCATCGAGCCAGGATAAGTACTGAGCCAGGACAGCTGTCAGGTCCAACTGGGCAGAACATGCAAGGCTGTAACTCTGGTGAGCAGCTGTTGGGAACCCGGGAGGCAGCCTGCTTCACGGTCCCCACAGCAGATGGGCGAGCGCACGAGAACTTGCCCATGGGAACATACCCTGGCACCAGGGTGGCGTGCCCGCGAGCACAGGGTGTTCGTCTGCTGTGTCACCACTGCATCCCAGTGCCTGGAACAGAGCCTGACATGGCTTGGTGTTCCTCAGCCCCAGTTCTGAATGACGGAAATATTACAGCAGAGACCATGAAGTTTACTGAGTTGGGAAAGGTCTCGATACCTTAACTAGTTGCTTTGCAATAGAAACAAGTACTTCGAGCATTTTCTCTTCCCACCTCCTTACCTCTCCTCTTCCATCCATGTTATCTCTGTGACTTTGGGTAAAAAGCGAATCTGTTTCAGTCTCAGTTTGTTCATCTTTGAAATGTGGTTAGGAGCCCTTATTTCCTAGGAGGCGGTGGGGCGGTGATTCGCTCAGTCACGCACAGCTCCTGCACTGTTCACTCCATCTTCCTCTCATTCCGCTCGTTCCCGTAAATAATCTACAAAGAGCTTATACTGTACTTGTTCACCATCCGACAGCCATGAATGGCATTTTCTAGGAGAAAAGAATCATAAGATAGGAACTAGGCCGGGCTCGGTGGCTCACACCTCTAATCCCAGCACTTTGGGAGGCCGAGGTTGGGCGGATCACGAGGTCAGGAGATCGAGACCATCCTGGCGAACACGGTGAAACCCCGTCTCTACTAAAAATACAAAAAACTAGCCGGGCGTGGTGGCGGGCACCTGTAGTCCCAGCTACTCAGGAGGCTGAGGCAGGAGAACGGCGTAAACCCGGGAGGCGGAGCTTGCAGTGAGCCGAGATAGCGCCACTGCACTCTAGCCTGGGTGACAGAGCGAGACTCCGTCTCAAAAAAGAAAACTAGAAAAGGTCCCAGTTGAATGAAGCACCTGGTAGATACAGTCAAGTGCCGCATAACGATGTTTCAGGCAACCACAGGCCACATGTATGTGATGGACCCATGAAATTGTGATGGAGCTGGAAAATTCCTGTTAACTAATGACTTTGTAGCTGTAACATCATAGCCCAACTCATACATGCATGTGTGGTTTATGTTGGTATAAACAAACCTACAGCCCTGGGCGCTGCCAGCCTTATAAAGTGTCCAGTAATGTCCTGGGCCTTGACATTCCCTCACCACTCACTCACTGACTCACCCACCACAACCTCCAGTCCCTACAGGCTCCATTCATGTTAAGTGTCCTGTATAAACATGCATTTTTAAAATATTTTATATGATATTTTTACATTATCTTTTCTATGTTTAGAGATGTTTAGATACACAAACACTATTCTGTTGCAGTTGCCTACAGTATTCACTACAATCTCAGGCTGTGCAACAGGTGTTTGAATAATGTGGCTTCATTTAAGATCATTTTGTTATAGCATTGATGAGAAAAAAAAATGGTTCCTGGCCAGGGCCACTGTGTGGAGTTTGCACATTCTCCCTCTGTGTGGTAAAATTGGTTTTGTTAGACATCACTTTGCTTAAAGTCGCAGGTTTCCAAGAACATAGTGACGATGTTAAGTGAGGACTGTACAGGGTTTGTACCCAGGAACAAGAGGCTATACTATCTAGCCTAGGTGTGTAGTAGGCTGTAGCATCTAGGTTTGTGTAAGTACACTCTGTGGTGTTCACACAACAACGAATTCACCTAATGATGAATTTCTCAAAACATATCCCCATATTTAAGGAATGCATGACTGTATTAATACATTCTATCATTTTTGAAACTCTGTTAAGTCTACAACAGCCAACTGGTGTTTTTGCCCCTATATTTTCCAGAGTCAGGAAAGAAGCAGAATAGATTTTTTAAATTCCTAGGCCAAGGCAAAGTTTCCACCAGTAAGTAGCACGTGATGAGAACACTGTTCAGTCATCCATCACATGGTGTCACTCAGACATGCAAAATGACCATTTTCTCAGAGAAAGTGTTGCTGGCCCTGAGGACCTGTAAAGTGTAATTTCTGCTTTTTAGTTTACTGCCTCTGCCACTTGTGGGTACAAAGACCAGTTTAAAGACAGGAGTTTCCTACCATGAGAAATATACCTCTAGGTCATTTGTAGCAAAGTATCAGAGTCCAGATTTCACGGAGGTCTAAGGCGTGTGGATTGGGTGGAGGGGATCTTTGGATCCCAACTTTCATCCAGAAGTTGATATATACTCACCGTCTTTAGAAGCTAGTTTCAGTTTTTGATTCAGGACAAGTGAGGAAAAGCAAGTATTTCAAAATAGCAGCCAAGAAAGAGATGGGAGGAGGTAGGAAGGGCCATGGTCCTGATATAAGATGATTTGATGGTTAATTGGCATGCATTTCTGCAAAAATCATCATGCCACCATCACTATGAGGAAGCTACCATTACCATGTTGATATATGTGTGAACAAAAGGTTTCTGGAAAGGAATTTAAAAAGGCTTTACTCCAGTGAGCAGTTTGCAAACCAGGGAGCTACAGCTTTCAGTGTAAACTGAAGGTACATTCTAGAGAATCTAAGGAGTGTTTGTATTTTATAAAGTTTCTGTCCGTGTTCTCACTCAAGTCCACTTATGCAAATGAAGGAGTCAAACTTGCTTAGTTCTGATTGGTTGATGTTTGCTGAGCTCTGATTGGTCACACCGTATTGATTGGTTCAGGCGGGGTAAACAGGAACAGGCAGCTGTGAAAGTCCCAAAGTTAAGCAGAGGTGTGGGTTTTCCAGGAATTCAAAGTACCTGTGTGACTGCTAGTCAGCAAATGGCCACTTGGTTCTAGTTTGAACTCGGGCCCAGTTAGCTGCTCAGGATTCATCTTGAGGGACTGGCTGTTCCGGAGTTCAGTGTCTTTGACAGTGCTTTTTTTAATGCTGTCATTTTATGAAAACACGGTCATGTTATATGCACTGTTTGATTTTTTGTTTGTTCCGGCTTTGTTTGGAAAACTTCCTTGAATATTCAGCACTCTTGGCTGTTCCTGTGTGGGAGTGATGTACTGAAAGCTGATTGGAAGGACTATCGGGTGGGGCCTGTAGAGTGGGGGATTTGCTGTAGGGTGACCAGGTGGACGGTCAGAGGCTTCACTGAGCACCCACCAGTGTCTGGGTCTGGAGGCTTGTCCCTGGGGCCCCTCAGTTTTACCAGAGGAGATCTTCAGATCTGCAGGGTGTGTGGGAGGTTGGCACGGGAGGAGGGTTGAAGCCAGTGTGGTTGATTTAGTACTTCCATGCTCACTTAACCCTCTGTGTTATTCCTTTGTGGGGTTTTTTTTTTGGATGGAGTCTCACTCCATGGCTTACGCTGGTGTGCAGCGGTACAATCTTGGCTCACTGCGACCTCCATCTCCCAGATTCAACTGATTCTCATGCCTCAGCCTCCTGAGTAGCTGGGATTACAGGCACACACCACCACGCTCGGCTCATTTTTGTGTTTTCAATAGAGACAGGGTTTCACCATGTTGGCCAGGCTGATCTTGAACACCTGACCTTAGGCGATCTGTCCGCCTCGCCCTCCCAAAATGCAGGGATTACAGGCATGAGCCACCACGCCCGGCCCTTTTGTGTTATTTCTATGCTGTCTGCCCTCACTGTGTTATAGTCTGATTTGGTGTTGGGGTGGGGGCCTGGAGACACCGGAGGACGCAGGTGATCTCATATAGACCTCCAGGGAGGCCTCTTTTTCCACCCATACCTCATCCTCACTGCCCTGTGGGCTCACAGCATGCACTTGGTGTATTGTTGTCTGTTATGTGGAGGTAGCAGCTGTTCCTCCATCTGGTTTCTGTATTTTAAGAGGTATTGAATTTTCTTCTTACACTGTGATTGTTACGTAACAGCTATGATGAAAAATTAAGAATAATAAGAGTGATTTGGTGTGGCTGATGCACCACGTAGACCTGGAAATCCCACATATATGTGTTTGTTACTTATATTTTTGTTGTTGTGTTTTTACTTAATAGTCTGTTAATTGTTTTAGCTTACCCTTAGGATAAGTCTAAATTCCCAGACATGACTCGCTGGGCGCTAAGAGTAGGAATCGTTTGGGACCAATGGTCCAGCAGCAAATTGGATTCAATTTGCAGGAACAGTTTCTGCAAAGCTTCTGAGAGGAGAGGAGAGGAGAGGAGCAGGTGTCCGGGAGAGATGGCTGTTCAGCACTTTGCAAAGTGCTCCAAGTCAGACGGGCAGCATGCTTGCTCCTGCCTTCCAAGAGCTGACCACGTGGTGGGGAAGCAAAGGCAGGAAAGAGCTGTGCCTTTGCACATTTGCTTCTTCATTCATTCATTCATTCATTTGTTCGTTCATTCATTCATCACTCACCACACGAGATTGAGCAGTTCCTGTTTGCCAGACACAGTGAATATGCACTCAGTTTCTGGCCCAAATCGCTGGCAGGACAAGGGGGCAAGACTGTGAAGAAAGAACCTGGGTGGGGGACGAACAACCTGGGCCTTTGTTGTACTGTTAAAACTCTATACAATGTGATTTAGCAACGTGCTTTTTTCATGCATTATGGGTTTTGCGATTTCCTGGTGATGGACATTTAGATAGTTTCCAGTTTTCCACTACAGACATGAGTACAATGAGTATTCTTCTTTATGTCTCTTCTTACATAGTTGGGGAACTTACCTAGGGGGTGGAAGTGGAATCTTGGTTGTAGGATTTCAGCATCTTTAACTTTACTAGATATGGTCAAAATATTCTCCTGTGTGATTGTACCAATTTACACACCTTTCCTCAGTTTTATCAAAATGCAGTGTCTCACTTTGCCAACACTTGCTGTTGTCAGACATTTAAAGTATTTGCCAATCTAATGGGTGTGAAATGCTCCCTTATTTTTTTCAGTGAAGCTCTATGATTGCTGGTGACATTGGGCTTCTTGTGACTAAGTTTTGAATTCAGACTGTACCACTGTCTTTATGAACTTGGGGGATGGTTACGTCTCTGAGCCCCAGTCTTCTGGTGAAACATAAATACCTACGTCGAGTTACTATGAGAAGGAAGGACCACGCGCATGGCTCCTGGCTGTCAGTGTCTCAGTCTGAAGTCATTCTACCAACACCGCCCAGCGGGCTGCCCCTCCCTGCTGAGGAGACCCCCCCCCGGCCCAAGGCTGTAGTCTGGAGCAGCAGGAGACAAAGAGGTCCTATGAGAGCAGGGGGCACCTCTTGAGAACCCCAGCAGAAGTCCTGGGAGAGCCGCCCACCCCTGGATGCAGCGCCTACCCGAGTACCTGTCCCACAGTAGCTGGCAATGCAGCAGCAAGCACCACTGCGCCTCTGTGGCATCCTGCTGGCCTGTCAGCTCCTCGCGCACCTCTCCCCTTGTACCTGGCTCCCCAAGGTGGAGCCAGAGTGGGCCTTTTAAAACAGAAGTCAGGGCTGGGCACGGTGGCTCGCGCCTGTAATCCCAACACTTTGGGAGGCTGAGACTGGTGGATCACTTGAGGTCAGGAGTTTGAGACCAGCCTGGCCAACATGGCAAACCCTGTCTCTACTAAAAGCACAAAAATTAGTTGGGTGTGATGACGCACATCTGTAATTCCAGCTACTCAGGAGGCTAAGGCCGGAGGATCGCTTGAACCAGAGAGGTGGAGGCTGCAGTGAGCCAAGATTGCGCCACTGCACTCCAGCCTGGGGCCACAGAGCAAGACTCCATCTCAAAATGTGTGTATATATATCCCCTATGACTAACTACTCCTTCCCTTATCTTTGGCTCTGATTGGAAGAAACCTGATTATTGGCTCAGCCTCCTTATATCTCAGTGCCTGGAAAACAGGCTGTGGTCTGTAGACACAATTTTTGGCTTTTAGAAAGAAAAGGCCTGCTGGTTTATAATCAGTTTGGAGGATGCATGTCCTGACATTCCACTGTCAGAAACATAGACTAAAAGAAGAAATTCTAACTGGTGGGGTAACAGCCAAATTTTAAACAAAACGGTTGGATTTTAAAGCATTGTTGGAAAATGGAAACTTATTACAGAGATTCTGAGCCTTTGGAAATATAACTTAAAAATTAAACCCATAATATATATCTATTTCAAAGTTACACTGTAGCTTTTTCAGAAAAATACATAAAAACTGCATAGCCAGGAAATTTCACTTTTTGCTACCATAGTTCATAACTAAAATATTTGTATACTTTACCAAATTACCTTGTCAGTGACTCTTTGAGGGCATTTTGTGAAAGTAGCAGATTACTGTCTTCTTTCCTGGGTGAACCTGTGATTTGCCAGATCTTCCAACCTACTTGACAGCATTTAAAAAATAACCACAGGGAAGCAAGCTCTGTTCAGTCTGCATCCAAATGCCCCATTCCCTGGGCACTCACGGGCTGCCTATCCCCAGCAGAGCGAGCTGTGGGAGGCACGGACAGTCCCAGAGCCCCCAGACATGCACAGCTACTCTCAGAAACTCCCCAAACATGCACAGCTACTCTCCTGAAGTCCCACAGTCAGAGACAGGTGTGTGCAGTGAGGCAGGCCTATATGCCATTGTCGAGTAAGTGGATCTTTCTGATGGAGACAACGGCAGAATTTTCCAGGCAGCCTTCGTCTGGAAGTGAAGAGCAGCGTCTTCACACATATTCAGCCTCCTTAATTTCAGGAGCCAGGTAGTGGCTTGGAGCCGAAACAGAAAAAGTCTGCTTTTCCAGAGTCACATTTAAGCTGTTCATGCTTCAGCTCTGATGATTCTGACTTATTTTTTGGCTAACTTTTAATGCTCAATTATGGTACAAGTTAGTACTTTATAAACTCAGTCTCATCATAGCATGTAACTTCGGTGGCACAACAAGTCTCTGTAGGGCTAAGCTGGCTGTCGACTCGCTTTTTTCAAGGATGTACACGGTGGGCGCTGGAGACCAGGGCTGGAGGGTGGCCACCTGTGAGAGCTGCCCGTGTGTCTTGGGCCTGGTCTTCTTCTCTGCTCACTAATGACAGCTTTTCCAGCCCCTCGCAGGCTCTGGCCCACCACCTTGCTTGCTGTGATTTTTTTTTTTCCCTCCCTCACACATTATAAGCTGAGGCAGAAACTGAATCCTTTCCTTTTTCCTTTTCTTTTGTTTTTTGAAATGTAGTTTCGCTCTTGTTGCCCAGGCTATAGTGCAATGGCATGATCTTGGCTCATCACAACCTCTGCCTCCTGGGTTCAAGCAATTCTCCTGCCTCAGCCTCCCAAGTAGCTGGGATTATAGACATGTGCCACCACGCCTGGCTAATTTTGTATTTTTAGTAGAGACGGGGTTTCTCCATGTTGGTCAGGCTGGTCTCGAACTCCTGTGCTCAGGTGATCCGCCCGCCTCAGCCTCCCAAAGTACTGGGATTACAGGCGTGAGCCACCGCTCCCAGCCTCCTTTTTTTTAAAAAATAGAGTAGGGGTCTCACTCTGTCACCCAGGCTGGAGTGCAGTGGCACATAGTTCGCTGCAGCCTCCAACTCCTGGCCTCACGTGATCCTTCTGCCTTGGCCTCCCAAAGCGCTGGGATTACAGATTTTCCTTTCCTTTATGAAGACCTTTTTCCTCCTAAGGTAGTGTTGCCAGCAAGAGTGTGAATGAAAACCCCAACTAATTCCTTTCTTTTTTTTTTTTTTTTTGAGACGGAGTCTTGCTCTGTCGCCCAGGCTGGAGTGCAGTGGCCGGATCTCAGCTCACTGCAAGCTCCGCCTCCCGGGTTCACGCCATTCTCCTGCCTCAGCCTCCCGAGTAGCTGGGACTACAGGCGCCTGCCACCTCGCCCGGCTAGTTTTTTGTATTTTTTAGTTAGAGACGGGGTTTCACCGTGTTAGCCAGGATGGTCTCGATCTCCTGACCTCGTGATCCGCCCGTCTCGGCCTCCCAAAGTGCTGGGATTACAGGCTTGAGCCACCGCGCCCGGCCTAATTCCTCTCTTAATTCTGTTGCTAGAGCTCCAGCAGACAGGGCTTTGTCTTACCCGTATCTTATCACTCTTCCTGTCAGAAAAAACACTGGAAGTTCACAATGAAGCTTGCAGATGAACTTGGCAAGCGCTTTTATGACCCTGGACCTGAATCTACCTTGGAAGGCAGAGAAAGCCCCACTTCTTCCTGGGTCAGTGTAGCCCTGGCCAGCATGAGCCCTGCCCAGGAGGAGTGCCAGTGGCCGGCTCTGGGTCCCAGCATCCCTCTGGCTTACACTACACCCTGTCAAGGTCAAGTGATCTTCTTTCTCCAGTTTCTCTGTGTGCAATCTTTTCTGTTCACCAGGCAGTTTGTTGAGCTTCCTTTTGAGTCCTACGCCAGCCCCAGCCCTGCCCTCCATCTGACCACCTTCAGCTCATTCTTTTAAAGTGGGCATCTCTCTGACTTAGTGTTGGGCTGCCTTTTGTGTTGGGAAAACATGGGCCTCTACCTAGTCATGATGCCAAGCCCTCTTGACTGATGGTTCCCAGAATTTTCCTAGAATTGCATCTTCTGTGGGACCACCAGGGTCCTTCCCATGGAGTATCCCATTCCTGTGCTCTCTGCTGAAGGCTTCCTGGCTATGCTTCTTTCCCCAAGCGTTCAGAATGCTGGGGCTGGTCTCTGTCCCTTGGAGTCGTGCTCATGGCCTGGCGCATGATGACTCCCCCTGTGGATTTTACGTACTTATTTTCCTGGTGACTTGTACAAACCAAATTTTAGTGTACCAGTTGTCCTTAAAAACAGCAATGTCCTCGTTGGTACAGGTTTTGGAAGGAGACAGAAGATCTTTCCTCGTGAAGCTCTTGTGCAATCTCATATTGGGTTGGCTCACAGACCCCTTGGATTCAGGATACTGTTGAACAGCCCCACGATGCTGTTAGAGCAAAGCGCTTCCTGCTGAAGCAGACATGTGCCTGCCAGGTTGGAGGCAGGGGGCCAGGAAGCCCACTGCAGTGCTGGTTTCCTACGCCCAGAACAGCATGCTGTGTGCACACGCAAGTTCATGCCGACACACACGTGTGCTGGTCAGTGCCCAGCAATGCTGTACAAAACACGAGGACTGAACAGGATGTATACTGTTAAAGTTTGATTCTCCCTTCCATTACAGAAGCTTTTTTTTTTTTTTTAATTTGAGACAGTGTTTCACTCTTGTTGCCCAGGCTAGAGTGCAATGGCGTGATCTCAGCTCACTGCAGCCTCCGCCTCTCGGGTTCAAGCGATTCTCCTGCCTCAGCCTCCCAAGTAGCTGGGATTACAGGCATGCACCACCATGCCTGGCTAATTTTGTATTTTTATTAGTGACGGGGTTTCACCATATTGGTCAGTCTGGTCTCAAACTCTTGACCTCAGGTGATTCACCTGCCTCAGCCTCCCAAAGTGCTGGGTTGGTGAGGTGTGAGCCACCATGCCCGGCCACCATTACAGAAGCATTTTAAAGTGCTTTTGAATGTTATGTTCTTTTGTATGTTATATTCATTTTAAAGTGTCTTTATGTGCTACTTTTTTAAGTTGGAGTATGTTTTTCTCACAGGGAGATTTGACCTAGTAATAATAGCCATAGCTAAAAGTTTAGCACACTTTAAGAACAAAAGCATTTAAACATTAAACATTAATAAAAGTAATTTTGTAGTCAAATATTAACCCAAACAATTATTTACTTTAGAGCCTTATATACTTTTGTTTTTATTTTTTTGAGACGGAGTCTTGCTCTGTCGCCCAGGCTAGAGTGCAGTGGCTGGATCTCAGCTCACTGCAAGCTCCGCCTCCCGGGTTTACGCCATTCTCCCGCCTCAGCCTCCCGAGTAGCTGGGACTACAGGTGCCCGCCACCTCGCCCGGCTAGTTTTTTGTATTTTTTAGTAGAGACGGGGTTTCACCGTGTTAGCCAGGATGGTCTCGATCTCCTGACTTCGTGATCCGCCCGTCTCGGCCTCCCAAAGTGCTGGGATTACAGGCTTGAGCCACCACGCCCGGCGATATAAAATTATTTAAAAAGACATTCCTGACCAGGCGTAGTGGCTCATGGCTGTAATCCCAGCATTTTGGGAGGCTGAGATGGACAGATCGCTTGAGCCCAGGAGTTCGAGACCAGCTTGGGCAACATGGTGAAACCCTGTCTCTACCAAAAAGACAAAAATTAGGCCAGGTGCAGTGGCTTATGCATGTAATCCCAGCACTTTGGGAGACCAAGGTGGCTGGATCACTTGAAGTCAGGAGATCAAGACCAGCCTGGCCAACATGGTGAAACCCCATCTCTGCTAAAAATACAAAAGTTAGCCGGGCGTGGAGGCGGGCGCCTGTATACCCCAGCTACTTGAGAGGCTGAGGCGGGAGGACTGCTTGAGCCCGGGAAGTGGAAGTTGCATTGAGCCAAGATCATGCCACTGCACTCCAGGCTGGGCAACAGAGCAAGACTCTGTCTTTTAAAAAGAAGAAAAAAATAAAAAAAAGAAAGACAAAAATTAGTTGTATGTGGTGGCGCAACTGTAGTAGTCCCAGCTACTCAGGAGGCTGAGGTAGGAGGATCGCTTGGACCTAGGAGGCAGGGTTTGCAGTGACCAGAGATTGGGCCACTGCACTCCAGCCCGACCTCTGAGCGACAGAGCAGAGCAAGACCCCTCTCAAAAATAATGATAATAAATTTTTAAAAATATATTTATTTAGGTTCTCAAAATTCACTGTCACACCAGCAATCAATAATGGAACAATCTCATTTTTTGAAGAAATATTATTTCTAAGCATTTTGTTAAATCTTTGTTAATAATTGTCATCTTACCTATTTGAAAATTTAACTTTTTGGAAAACTTTATGATCTTAACAACAATTGAGTTTATTTGGACAAAAGCTGAGGAGACCAAACCACTCAGAATTTAAGATAAAATAGGCCGGGTGCAGTGGCTCATGCCTATAATCCCGACACTTTGGGAGGCCGAGGTGGGGAGGTTTGCTTGAGGCCAGGAGTTTGAGACCAGCCTGGGCAATATAGTGGGACCCTGTCTCTAAAAATGAAAAAGAAATTAAAGAATAAAGTTAGCCAGGTGTGATTGCCTGCACCTGTAATCCTAGCTAGTTGGGAGGCTAAGGCAGGAAGTTTGAGCCCAGGAGTTAGAGGCTGGAGTGAGCTTTGATTGCACCACTGGACTTCAGCCTGGGTGGCAGAGCAAGACCCTGTCTCTAAAAAATAAATTATAAATTTTAAAAAAATAGCCAGGCACCATGGCTCACACCTTTAATCCCTGCAGTTTGGGAGGCTGAGGCAGGCAGACGACTTGAGCTCAGGAGTTCCAGACCATCCTGAGCAACATGGTGAAACCCCATCTCTACTTAAAAATACAGAAAATTAGCTGGGTGTGGTGGTGTGCACCTGTAGTCCCAACTACTCTGGAGGCTGAAGTGGGAGAATCACCTGAGCCTGCGAAGTCAAGGCTGCAGTGAGTCGTTTTTCACACCACTGCACTCCAGCCTGTGCAACAAGAGTGAGACCCTCTCTCAAAAAAAAAAAAAGTTAATTAATTAATGTTTTAGAAGATGGGCATTTGTCCAGATTATACATAGCAGAGAGCAAAGTAGAGCCAGTTATCAATTATCTCCTGTTGTGTAACCAATATCCCAGACCATCCCAGAATTTTTAGTGACTTAAAAATAATGACTTTTTACATTTGTTATTATTTTATTATTACTATTTTTTGAGACAGAGTCTCACTCTGTCGCCCAGGCTGGAGTGCAGTGGCACAATCTCAGCTCACTGCAACCTCCGTCTGCCAGGTTCAAGCAATTCTTCTGCTTTAGCCTCCTGAGTAACTGGGACTACAGGTGTGTGCCAGCAAAATAATGGCTTATTATTTCTTATGGCTCTGTGAGTTGGCTGTGCTCAGCTGGGCAGTTCTTCTGCTCCATGTGGTATCTGCTGGGGTTCCATGTAGCTCATTCCACTGGGAACTTAGCTGGGGCTGAATACCCAAGAGGGCTTCACTCATGGGTTGGAACTGCAACACAGTTAACTGGATCTGTCTCCAGCCACGGTGGGATCTGAGGAGTGAAAATGGAAGCAGCCAGGTTTCTTAAGGGTGAGGCTCAGAACTTGCACAGCAGCACTTCTGCTTCATTCCATTGATAGAGCAAATCACAGGCCAGCCAATATTCAAGGGGAGGGGAAGTAGATTCCGCTTCGTACTGGGAGCTGCAGCCTGTACATACAGGGATGGGAGAAATTATTAGTGCCCATTTTTTGGTAGCACTGTTACACATGAATAGAAATATAGGATCCAGGACCCCTGAAACCATGCCTTGTGTGTGCGTGTGTGTGTGTGTGTGTGTGTGTGTAAACTAATAGGGAATTTTTGGTTAGGTTTCTGTGGATTGTGCTCGCCTCTGTTCACCTATCTCAACTGTGACAAAAATTAAGTCTTGTGTTAGCAAACATCCCTCAAAATCCTGGAATTTTACAGATAAAAGGAACTTTGGGATTAACTTGTATATTCATATCTTGCCATTTTATTGGACACAACTGATCCGGAGAATTTTTGTGATCTGTCCACAATTATGTAGCTAGATAGTATAGGCAGTTTTGTTGTAATGGAATCTGATATATGTGTAAGCATCTTATTGTCATGCTCTCTTTAACAAAAAGAAATTATTGTTCTTTCATCGTAAAATTAAGTCATACTTCCAATTTTTCATGTTCTAATCAAGCCCTTGTTCATAGGCATAACTGATTTGTGTACATAGTTACTAAGAGACATAAATTTTTTTTTTTTTTTTTTTTTTGAGACAGAGTCTCGCTGTGTCACCCAGGCTGGAGTGCAGTGGCGCGATCTCGGCACACTGCAAGCTCCGCCTCCCGGGTTCACGCCATTCTCCCGCCTCAGCCTCCGAGTAGCTGGGACTACAGGCGCCCGCCACCACGCCCGGCTGGTTTTTTGTATTTTTAATAGAGACGGGGTTTCACCATGTTAGCCAGGATGGTCTTGATCTCCTGACCTCGTGATCCACCCGCCTCGGCCTCCCAAAGTGCTGGGGATTACAGGCTTGAGCCACCGCGCCCGGCCGAGACATAACATTTTATATAATCAACATTTTTTCATGTTGTTTACACTATTGAAAGTTGCCTATTTTGTTTTTGCCTATTTTTGCTACATACTCAGCATCTAGAACAGTGGTAGAGATTTGTTAGAGTTTTGCTTATAGAAAGTATTATTTCTGGCTGTGGTAAGTGTATTCTGAGAACTATATTAATTATAATTATTGTTTAGTAGTGGCCACGTGGCCTCTAACTCCCATCCCACACTTTACTATTTCAGGGGCTGATGTATTATAGCTAAATCTGACAGACATGATTATGGAAATCATTTTTTAAAAACTGAATTATTTTAGCCTGAGGATAAATTTCAAGAAGTAAAATTGTTAAATCAGGATACAAAAAATTTAATAACTTTTGATAATAAATATTCACCCCTGAATATTTTTGGTTTATACATGACCAAGAATAGTTTTACCAGCCCATTTATCTTTATTATTACTTTATTATTTTTGAGACAGAGTCTTGCTCTGTCACCCAGGCTGGAGTACAGTGGCACAATCTCGGCTCAATTGCAACCTCCGCCTCCCGGGTTCAAGTGATTCTCCTGCCTCAGCCTCCCAAGTAGCTGGGACTACAGGCGCATGTTACCACTCCCAGCTAATTTTTTTGTATTTTTAGTAGAGATGGGGTTTTACTGTGTTAGCCATGATGATCTCTATCTCGTAACTTTGTGATCTGCCCGCCTCGGCCTCCCTGTTGGGATTATAGGCATGAGCCACCACACCCAGCCTATCTTTATCATTATTGACCTTATTTTGGTGCTAACAATAGTTATAAAATGCTCTTTATTTTATCAGTGTTTCTTTTTTTGTTTTGTTTTGTTTTTGATGGAGACTTGCTCTGTTGCCCACACTGTAGTGCAGTGGCATGATCTTGACTTACTGCAACCTCTGCCTCCCAGGATCAAGTCATTCTCCTGCCCCAGCCTCCCTAGTAGCTAGACTATATAGGTGTGTGCCGCCACGCCTGGCTAATTTTTTTTTTTTTTGTATTTTTAGTATAGATGAGGTTTCGCCACATTGTCCAGGCTGGTCTCGTGATCATTGGCAAGGCCATGGATTTTTCATGTTCATTTTATTTTAGGACAAGTTTAAGGCCAGGCGCCCTGGCTCATGTCTGTAACCCTAGCATTTTAGGAGGCTGAGGTGGGAGGATGGCTTGCCCTACAGAGTTTGAGACCAGCCTGGTTACAGTGAGAGCCCATCTCTACAAAAACAAAATTTTTAAAAAAAATTAGCCAAGCATACTGGCTCCTGACTACAGGGGGCTGAGATGGGAGGATGCTTAAGCCCAGCAGTGCCAAGATGCAATGAGCCCCGATCGAGCCACTGTACTTCAGCCTGGGTGATAGAGCAAAAGTCAAAAAAAAAAAAGGTGCTCACTTGCACAGCACAGATAGGAAAATCGGAACGATACAGAGATTAGCGTGGCCCTTAAAAATACACAAAACAAAAACAAAACATTATGCCAAATTTCTTCTTCATTCCTTTCAAAAAGACGTATGTTTATACCTGTATGTGCCCAGCAGCTGTCCTCTGGGCGCGTGTCTGGTGTACCAAGGTTCGGGGGCCCGCAGCGCGCCAGCAGTCGGAGGCCGGCACTGCGTGGGCTGGAGCCTCGGCTGCATCCCTGCAAGGTGGCGACTCGTTTTCCTCAAGCGCACAGACATTTAAACTCAAAAGGCCGCTTCTTCCGTTTGTCCTCCACCTGTTTTCCAGTCACAATTGGCTCGCACACGGCACGTGCTGCGCCGGCCCAAGGTCGCCGGGGCCCCCGACTCACGTGGACGAGGTCGTGGACACCGTCACGGGGCCCCTGCTCCACGTGCGCAAGGTCGCCAGGGTCCCTGCCCTGCGTGGACAAGGTCGCCAGGGCCCCCACCCCGCGTGCACAGTGTTGCTGCGGTCCTCGCCCCCTGTGCACAAGCTCATGGGCCTCTACCCCACCAGCCCAGGGTTGTCGAACCCTCGCCCGCATGGACAAGGTCATGGGCCCGGGAGCACCGCGCTCGGGGGAAGGGCTCGCAGCGGGGCCGGTAGAGGAGCCCTGGGCCCGGAGGCGTCTCATTCTTCCAGTCG
This sequence comes from Rhinopithecus roxellana, assembly GCF_007565055.1. Taxonomy (NCBI): domain Eukaryota; kingdom Metazoa; phylum Chordata; class Mammalia; order Primates; family Cercopithecidae; genus Rhinopithecus; species Rhinopithecus roxellana. The sequence goes on from NC_044566.1 coordinate 63,637,783, forward strand.
CCTGTCCGTGGGGTGGAGTTGGAACACCCTTTGGAAATTCCAGCCTCTCGGCTCCTATGTTCTTGTCAAAAAATCTACGCCTTTGGGTCAGAGATTCTTTTGAAGACCAGCCCGCTGGCAATCCTCCAAGGAAGCACAGGATCCCGCCAGACAGTGCAGTCTCCTCTGCCAGCCAACTGGCCCCTCTCTTCCTCTTCTCCCCTCAGTCCTCTTTTTTGCTTAATTAATTAGTTAATTAATTTATTTATTTTTGAGACGCTCTCTTGCTCTGTCTCCCAGGTTGGAGTGCAGTGTCATGATCTCAGCTCACTGCAACCTCCACCTCCCAGGTTCAAGTGATTCCTGCCTCAGCCTCCCCTGCAGCTGGAACTACAGGCACCCGCCACCATGCCCAGCTAATTTTCTTACTTTTTTACAAAGATGGGGTCTTGCCCAGGCTGGTCTTCAATTCCTGGCCTCAAGCGATCCTACCTTGGCCTCCCAAAGCGCCGGGATTACAGGCGTCAGCTACGACTGAAGTGGAAGTTACCTGAGGAAGCCTGAGAGACAGGCAGACACAGACAGAGGCCCACGCAGACACCATAGGGCCAGAGCGCTTGTTTCTACTTTTTCAGCCAAACCTCATAGTTGGAATGTTAAAACTTTAGGATATGGTTTTGCTAAGGCCTGAAAAATGCTTCCTTACCAGGAAGGGCTGAGTGGGGGAGGATCTCCATAGGAAATTCCTTCCCTCATACATAATAATTGTCACTGTATTTAAATTACTTGCATTCACATGGCAATGCACGTGAAATACTTCTGCTGCTTAGACATTGTGAGCCCAGCTCCTGCCTTGCTAAGAGCTGAGCGGTAGATTGAAGGAACATCTTCCAGTTCCCACCCGTCCTCATAAGCCGTGTGCCTACTAGAGGGGGACCAAGCCCGGAGAGCAGAGGGTGTGTCAGGAGCCCATGCTGGGCTGCCTGGCAGCTGGTCAGCAGCTGGAGAGCTGGGTGAGGGCAGCTTCCCTGAGGAACAGGAGAGAAGACCATTAAATGGTGATGTACCTGCAACAGAGGCCTGGATCATCCCATGGGGAGCGTTGGAGCTGGGGTGTGGTCCTTGCAATTCAGAGGACCAGCCTCAAGATAATGGCAGGGCCTGAGGTGTCCCACACCTCAACCACCTTGCCATTTTGTTAACGTGCCTCTTTTGCAGTCCTTTCTATATCAGATAGCATATGGGCAAATCTCACATTTTCCAGGCCTCATAGTGGTTAGGTCCAGTTTGAAGTGAACACCAATTTGTTGACAACATATAAGAGGAGAAATCTCTTGGGAAAGATACTGAAGGTATAGATATTCAGAACCGCTTCATTCATATGTAATTCACACACCTGAAGTGGAGTTTTACGAGCTGTCAGTAGCGGCAGTGAAACCTCAGTTTGTCTTGCCCTTCTCAATCCCTCCCCAATCTCTTTGTTTTAGCCGTGAGGCAGAAGCCTCTAGAGGAGCTCTGCTTGGATGGAGTGGGAAGAATTCCCTCTGTCAGGTCCAGGGCCACCACCCCAAGCTGAGAATAGCCCACTGCAGTGCATGTCACTGCTTTCCAGAAGCGGGGAGGCTGCCAGGCCCCTCGGCGCGCCCTTTGTGCCATGTATTTAGCCCTACTAGCTTCTATTCTGCAGCAAGTCTGACAAAATAATTTTTCATTGAATATTTATGAATCTGCAAGAAGAGCCCACAGGGTAGCAGATAAAGGCTCCAGGTAAGAGCCCGTCAGACTCTTATTTTCTAACCGTTGTGGCTCCCCAGACTGTGAGGCGTAAAGTTTATGCCATGTTAGGTTTTGCTGAATTTGATATGGAGTGTGAATAATCGTAGCAGTTCTGCCTTCAAAGTATCCAGAATCTTCTATCAGCACAGGCGCAGTGGCTCATACCTATAATCTCAGCACCTTGGGAAGCTGAGGCAGGCGGATCACCTGAGGTCAGGAGTTTGAGACCAGCCTGGCCAACATGGCGAAAACCCATCTCTACTAAAAATACAAAAATTAGCCAGGTATGGTGGTGCATGCATGTAATCCCAGGGACGCTGAGGCAGGAGAATTGCTTGAACCTGGGAGATGAAATTTCAGTGAGCCAATATTTCATCAGTGAGCCACTGCACTCCAGCCTGGGGGACAGAATGAGACTCTGTCTCAAAAAAAAAAAAAAAAAAAAAAAAAAAAAAAAAAAGGAAGAAGGAAAGAAAACAGAATCTTCTACTACTCTAATGTAAGTAGAAAAAAAAATGCTTCTGGACTGGGTGTGAGATGTGAATGAAATCTCAAAGTCAAGATGCTTCCAAGGTTGGGAGCCCTGAGAGAACAGGTGAGTTAGAGGCAGGAGATTGGGTTTTGCCCATGTTGAGTCATCTTACTCTTGCAGCAGGTGGCATGGAGTGGTCACTGATGAAGCAAGTGTTGAACACCGCAGGTATCTTGTGCCAAATCTGGTGCTCATATGATGGCTTCAACTCCAGCATTGATATCTGTCTAGAAGAGAAGGCTTAACTTATGGGCGTGGTAACCAAGTTCAAAGGATTAGCATCCTTTTTCTGTGAGACATTAAGCAATCCTAAATTGAGCTTTCTTGAGTGTTTCAGGAGAAAAATTTAATGTGTGTAGGATTTTCTTGTTGCACGTGGCTAGGTGACACAAAGTCATCAAAGTCTTGTTAACCTACCACATTACTCTGTAAATAATTAGTAAGTGCATGACACACACATTCAAGGAGCATTAAGATTTTGTGAACTTCTGTCCTGAAGAATGGCACGTGTGCAAACTAGATAATGGAGTACAACTTGGAAGTTGCTGCTGTTGTTAATGTTGATTTGAAATTCCCTTTAGTCTGTGCTTGGTGCATCTCTGCTGTGTACCTTATCTCCATCTTCCACACACCAGGGCAGCCTGCCCAGTGGAACAGGCAGTATCTTCTCTCCCCCTGCTTGTAGCTCTTTCTTCCTTTCATCTATCCTATGTCACAGTCTAATTCAGTCACTCATTCATTGAACAAATATCTGCTGCTCTCTTTCTACGCGCTAGACACTGGGACACATACCTGAACTGTCCTCGCCTTCAGTTGGCTTGCAGCTTCACTCGTGCTTTGGGGCAGGGCTGCTCAGCCTTTCCACATGTTGGCATGCATATACGTGGATAATGTTTACACAGCAGCCTGAGGTAAGACGTGGATAATGTTTACACAGCAGCCTGAGGTAAGCTGGAAGAGACTGGAGGTGTCTATTGAGGCTTGGTGAAAAGAACTCATTACGTTTCTTTCTATAATTATTGTAAGAATACATAGTAAAACATTAGAGCCATTAAATATCAAACATGCATAAAACCTACAATTGCAGTTTTTATGTTTTCTCCCAGAAACACATAAGATACCTTTGTGAACTGTAACAGCTAACCTTTAAATGATGCTGATGCCAAAACATGACATCTCCTTTTATCCCTAGAGCAACCTGTTAGCCTTATTTCCCAGATGAGGAAAAGGGCACTCAAAGTAGGGAAATGATTTGCTGAAGGCTACACAGCTGCTAAGCAGCAGAGAGGAGGGGTGAACCCAGGGGTGTGGGTATAGCCACCTACGATTCTAGATAAGGACCCTTAAATGATGATTTTTGTACATTCTTCTTTTAAAAAATACTCTTTTTTTGTTTTTCTTTTTTGAGACACATTCTTACTTTGTTGCCCAGCCTGCCCTACTTCCTGGGCTCAAGCAATCCTCCTGCCTTAATCTCTTGAGTAGCTGGGATTACAGGCATGCGCCACCAACACCCAGCTATGTTTTTTTTTTAGAGACGGGATCTTACTGTGTTGCCCTATCTGGCCTCAAACTCCTGGGCTCAAGCAGTCTTCCCGCCTCAGTCTCCCAAAGTGCTGGGATTATACGCGTGAACCACCACATCCAGCTTGGTCTCCATATATTCTTAAGAAAGGAAGGTGAGTGGCCAAGCTCCTCGGCCAGGCTTCAGCTGCATCTCTCTGACACGCTTCTCCCATGTCCTGGCTCCGACCTCTTGCCATTCCCCAGACTGTGCGCTTGCCTTCACTCTGTGACTCTGCATGTACTTTGTGCCTAGAGGTCATGTATTTCTGATGGATTCAGAAGTGGATTCCCATTTCCTTCAATGTTTAAAACATAGCTGTATGTGTATGTACAGTAGCATCTTCTGAGTGTTGATGTGTAGATAGGAACCACTTACTTGCTAAAGAAGGGTTGATGGGCAGGTAACAAGGACGAGCCTCAACTGGCGTGGGGTATTTATAAACAAGCTGGTCAGGAGTGCGGTTCACTTTTAGGACTTGAAACTCCCGTTGAACACGAGTCTTCACTTGTGGTCTCCTTGCTGATTTTTCTGAGTTCCTAGATTTGATGCACAATAGACACACACGTCTTGAGTAGTGGGTGCTCCACAAACAGGGAGAGAGCTTGAGAACATCCACATTGACCTAGTCTGTCCTGGAGCTGCCCTTTCTTGGCAGTCGGCAGGTACTGGGTTAATGAGCGCAGGCTGGTGATTCACCCCGCAGGAGACAGAGCGTTGGTCACGTTTCAGATGAAGCAATTGAACGGTTAGTGCTGATGGGAAGGTTTGCGGTTAGAGTCAGCCCCAGTTGGCACATGTTTTTTAATGGGTGCCGAAAGCTCCAGGGTGATCCCACAAAGATGTGGTCTTATCATGTCTTCCTCCAAGCTGTTGAGTCTTTACAGACGTGATCTCATCGCATAGCACAGCTGTGAAGTAGGCGGTGGGAGTCTTATCTCCCATCCCAGGTGAGGCCAGGAAGTGCTTCCCTTCTGACCACTGCTGCCTTCTCTCTGCAGCTCTTCCAGGTTGTAAACACTTGCCCTTTCTGGTAGTCCAGGCACCGCTTTCACAAACAGGGCTGTTCTTATTCCCATGTTCCAATCTGTCACTTCATGTCCCTCAACTGCAACGTGGCCTGCCCATGTGGCGGCACCTCCCCAGGCCTTCCACCTCGTGCTCCTCTGCAGCCCTTCCCTGTCCCTGCCATCTTGCCATCCCACGCCTGCATCACTAAGAACCCAGGCAGTTTATAGCCCGTGTTTTCTGTCCTGCCAACCTGCTGGCGTATGGCCAGGACTGGAAAGCTTGATTCCGTATTAGACCATCATATATGGATAATAAGTGCTGAATTTGTTCTAGGCGCTGTATTAAGTGGGCAGATGCAGCCATGAGTAACATGGTTTCAGGCCCTGCCAGGTTCTTCTTGTCCTAAGGGAACCACAGATGCACAGCTGAGTGTGATTCAGGTCATGGGCACCGCAGTGCCCTGTCCAGAGGTGGGGGACACTCAGTGCTGCGTCTCTCTCTGCAGAGCGCCTCTGGGACCACGGCCAGGCTTCCTGCTGCAGAGCAGCCCTGCACGGCCTCCCCCACGGGGTCTTTCTGCATCTCCACCCCTTTCTTTTTTTGTAGATGGAGTCACACTCTGTCGCCAGGCTGGAGTGCAGTGGTGTGATCTCAGCTCACTGCAACTTCCACCTCCCAGGTTTCAAGCGATTCTCCTGCCTCAGCCTCCCGAGTAGCTGGAACTACAGGCGCAAACCACCACACCCAGCTAATTTTTGTATTTTTAGTAGGGATGGGATTTCACCATGTTGGCCAGGATGGTCTCCATCTTTTGACCTCTTGATCCACCCACCTTGGCCTCCCAAAGTGCTGGAATTACAGGTGTGAGCCACCGCGCCCGGCCATCTCCACCCCTTTCTTCTCTGCTGTCTGGGTAACTATGGACTTCTTTCCGGAGCTCCCGGTTCTGCGTTTTCAGTTTCCTCCTGCCTGGCCGCCCTCCTCGTCGACCTTCAAAGGGCTCCGCCTTCCCTTCTCCTGCCAAAGCCCTTTTTGTGGCCTTTGCGTGTTTCACCCTTGTCCCAAAGCCAGTCTCAGTGGTGTTCTTTTCTCTCTGCTTGCCCTCCCTGTTTGCCTGTAGCTCTGTGGAGCTGTCCTTGAAGGTGAAGGGGGCGCTGTCATCAGAGCCTCGCTGCCCTGCCCCACTGGGCTGCATCTCTTGTGCACCCTCCTGCCTGTTCTGTCCCCCCAACCTGAGTGCCTCCAGCTCTGCACCCACAGCCGCCCCCAGCCTGACCTGCTGATGCCGCATGTCCCAGTTTGAAAGCTTCCTTGACTCCTTGCAGACAGGAGCAAAACCCTGAGAGCCTGGCCCCCATCTGTGGGTCCATCCCCCCATCGCCACCTACCCTTGCGTGCTGCTGTCATGGGCCCATCTTTCCCCAGGCTTCTGCTCTGGCTGTCCCATCTGCCAGGAATGCCTTTTCTCTCCCAGGGCTCTCTGCCTGCCCAAAGTCTGGAACAGCTAGCCATGCCACCACCTCATCTTTTGAGTGGAAGGGGCTTTCTCCTCTGGCCCTCATCCATTTTACCTGCCCTCTCCTGTGCTGGCCACCGGTCTCTTTGTTCTTCCCACAAGCAGTGTGAGGGACTTGTCCTGGGCCAGTGTGTCTGTCTTTTCTTCTGCAAGTCACATCTCTGAGGGCCAGTCCTCTGCTGCTGTAGCCACCACGGGGCATTGTCAACAATAGGCATGTAATATATGACTCTTGCGCAGCTGCACCCTTTCCCTGGGGACAGGTTTCCTAGTCCCAAAGTTAGCTTGGAGGTGAGCCGAGGTTAAAGCCAGGTTCCCTGACTCCCACAGTTCTTCCCCTGAAACGTTTCTCGTTTTAGGTTCATCCTGACCTCACCAGTCCAACCACAAGTTTTCTGAGGAGAAGCAGAATTTAAGTCTCTCTCAGGCCCATCAAAATTCCCATATGTCCTTGACGTAAGGCTAAATTTAGTCCGTGGTGTGGCTTGTGCTAGGCTTTTGTCATCAGTCACCTGCAGGGCACATAGCCACCACTCATTCTGAGGGTTTCCTGCAGCGCGTCGCAGGTTCTCAGCAGCTACAGAGGCAAAGTGTCCCAGCACAGAGTGGGGACGGGAGTCCCTGGGGGCTTTGTTTTAGGATGACGTGCACTTACCTCTCCCTTACTTCCTTCCTAGGAGATGGCTGGCCGAGCTCTCAAGCAGACTGGCAGCAGGAGCATCGAGGCTGCCCTGGAGTACATTAGCAAGATGGGCTACCTGGACCCCAGGAATGAGCAGATCGTGCGGGTCATTAAGCAAACCTCCCCAGGTGAGCCCAGGCCCGCAGCGTGGGGGACAAAGATGGTTTGTGGCTTAAGGACACAAAACCATGTGCAGAGGGTCTAGCCTGGCCTGGCCAGAGCCAGTCTCCTGTCACATTGCCTCGTTCAGGTAATGGGCAAGCTGAGCCTGCCCTGTCCTGAGCCAGGCCCTGGTGGGAGCAGCCCCAAGTAGTAAACCGTGGGACGTGCCTGGCGCTTGCCCCATCCAGCCTCGTCTGAGATGACCTTGGTGCTTCCTACCTAGGGAAAGGTGTGTGCTTGTTTTATGAAAGATCAAAAAAGTCAGCAAAGTGGGCGTAAAAATGGCCTTTTCACTTTCTCTTGGGCCTGTGGAGGGATCTTTGACAAGGATGGCTTCTTCCCTCAATTCTAAACACACCTTTCTCACATTGTAGCCTCCGAGAGTGGCTGCTCAATGGCAGGCAGTGTGGGCAGAGCGCTGGGCCCCCCTCAGCATCCCCTGTGAAGGGCCTGAGGCACCGCACCAAACCCCTGCTTTTTACTGGCTATGGGGGAATGTTACTTTCCCAAGACGGAGCACATGGGCCCCGTGATTGGTACCTGAGGCCCCTGGGGTGTGATAAAGGATTCATGGCCAGGCACAGTGGCTCAAGCCTGTAATCCCAGCACTGTCTGGTCTGGTTTTGTTTTGTTTTATTTTGTGTAATCCCAACTCTTTGGGAGGCTGAGGCCAGAGGCTGGAGGCAGGAGTTGGAGACCAGCCTGGGCAACAGAGGGAGACCTCATCTCTATTTAAAAAAAAATAGGTCAGGCGCGGTGGCTCAAGCCTGTAATCCGAGCACTTTGGGAGGCCGAGACGGGCGGATCACGAGGTCAGGAGATCGAGACCATCCTGGCTAACACGGTGAAACCCCGTCTCTACTAAAAAAATACAAAAAACTAGCCGAGCGAGGTGGCGGCGCCTGTAGTCCCAGCTACTTGGGAGGCTGAGGCAGGAGAATGGGGTAAACCCGGGAGGCGGAGCTTGCAGTGAGCTGAGATCTGGCCACTGCACTCCAGCCCGGGCGACAGAGCGAGACTCTGTCTCCAAAAAAAAAAAAAAAAAAAAAAATCATAGTAATTATCAAGAGTTTTCCCTATTTTGTAGAAGACCTTGGATAAAACCTACTTCATGTGGTGGGTGAGAAAATCTCACCTTTGTAACTTGCATCTCCCTTGTTAAGAGGACACACATTTTTGTCTTCTTCTTAAGAGAAGGAACTTCCTTAAATAGTCCCCAGCTGGCCTTCCATGTCAGGATTCTTCCAGTTTTGAGGTCTTAGAGCACAGCTCAAAGGGAAGGCTAGGCCCCTGTTCCATGCTGATTTCCCTCTGCACTTGCCTTTGGTGTGTGTGTTCATTGACGTCTTCTGAGCCCAGGGAAAATGAAGCCTTGGTTTGCCTGTGACTGTTGCTCAGTGCCAGGCTGTCAGGGCCTTCACTCTGCCACATATCAGGGGTGGTCTTCCTGTGGGCAAGGCACACCCTTCGGCACCCTCTGCTAAGTCGAGCCAAGTGGAGCAGTTGGCCTAAAGAAGTGAAAGGAGCCTTTGTCCTTCCTTCCGGTGTCTGTTTCAGATGAGATGTTCAAAATGGAGGTCAGGATTAAGGTAGCAGCAGATGAAATCAATCTGGATATTTGTAGAGGGGTTTTGTGTGTTTTTTGTTGTGCATATGTTGCTTTGTTTTAATACAGACCAAAAAAACTAGAAAATCTTTTAATTTGGAAAAGAGGTAAAAGAAAAGTGGAGCAGCTGCTGCACAGTGGATACAGGCCTGCCCTTTCTGTGAGGGAACCGCGCTTTGGGAACCGTGCGGGGGTAAACCCAGCTTCCCACAGTTTGGGCATGATAGGGTTTTGAAAACAAAGCTGGCTATGCAGATGGCTCCGTAGCCTGACAGGAGAGTGACCCCAGTGCTGTCCCCAGGGGGCAAGGATGCACCTCAGCATGCGGACCCGGTCTTCTTTTCTGCCCTTGGCCCTCCCATGTGCCCTTTGACCTCCAGCTTGTCTCCACTCTCTTAACACATTAGGGCGACTGGTCCTGCTGGCAGGGCAGAGGGGAGTCCGCTGACCCTGTGCTGGGCAGAATGCAGCATGTCAGGGCCCAGGGTTCAAGACCCTCAGCCCCGAGGGCAGCGCTAGAGTGGGGACCAGACTGAAAGTGCCAGAACCCACTGATCACACCCGCTCTGATGCTGTCTTCCTGTGTTTTCCACGGCAGGAAGGGGGCTCATGCCAGCCCCTGTGACGCGGAGGCCCAGCTTCGAAGGAACCAGCGATTCGTTCGCGTCCTACCACCAGCTGAGCGGTGCCCCCTACGAGGGCCCGAGCTTCGGCGCCGACGGCCCCACTGCGCTGGAGGAGGTGCCGCGGCCGTACGTGGACTACCTCTTCCCCGGAGTCGGCCCCCACGGGCCCAGCCACCAGCACCAACACCAGCACCCACCCAAGGGCTACGGCGCCAGCGTGGAGGCAGCAGGGGCACACTTCCCGCTGCAGGGCGCGCACTACGGCCGGCCGCACCTGCTGGTGCACGGGGAGCCCCTGGGCTACGGAGTGCAGCGCAGCCCCTCCTTCCAGAGCAAGACGCCGCCGGAGACCGGGGGCTACGCCACCAAGGGCCAGGGGGGCCCACCAGGCGCCGGCCTCGCTTTCCCGCCCCCCACCGCCGGGCTCTACGTGCCGCACCCACACCACAAGCAGGCCGGCCCCACGGCCCACCAGCTGCATGTGCTGGGCTCCCGCAGCCAGGTGTTCGCCAGCGACAGCCCCCCGCAGAGCCTGCTCACTCCCTCGCGGAACAGCCTCAACGTGGACCTGTATGACTTGGGCAGCACCTCCGTCCAGCAGTGGCCGGCTGCCACCCTGGCCCGCCGGGACTCCCTGCAGAAGCCGGGCCTGGAGGCGCCGCCGCGCGCGCATGTGGCCTTCCGGCCTGACTGCCCGGTGCCCAGCAGGACCAACTCCTTCAACAGCCACCAGCCGCGGCCGGGCGCACCCGGCAAGGCCGAGCCCTCCCTGCCCGCCCCCAACACCGTGACGGCTGTCACGGCCGCGCACATCCTGCACCCGGTGAAGAGCGTGCGTGTGCTGAGGCCGGAGCCGCAGACGGCTGTGGGGCCCTCGCACCCCGCCTGGGTGCCCGCGCCTGCCCCGGCCCCCGCCCCCGCCCCGGCCACGGAGGGCCTGGACGCCAAGGAGGAGCATGCCCTGGCACTGGGCGGCGCGGGCGCCTACCCGCTGGACGTGGAGTACGGAGGCCCAGACCGGAGGTGCCCGCCTCCGCCCTACCCGAGGCACCTGCTGCTGCGCAGCAAGTCCGAGCAGTACGACCTGGACAGCCTGTGCGCGGGCGTGGAGCAGAGCCTCCGTGCGGGCCCCAGCGAGCCCGAGGGCGGTGAGAAGAGCCGCAAAAGCGCCAAGGGGGACAAAGGCGGGAAGGACAAAAAGCAGATCCAGACTTCTCCCGTTCCCGTCCGCAAAAACAGCAGAGACGAGGAGAAGAGAGAGTCACGCATCAAGAGCTACTCGCCCTACGCCTTTAAGTTCTTCATGGAGCAGCACGTGGAGAATGTCATCAAAACCTACCAGCAGAAGGTTAACCGGAGGCTGCAGCTGGAGCAAGAAATGGCCAAAGTAATTTCCCACTTTGTTTTTCCTGTTCCCGGCTCTTCCCTCTACTGGTAATAGGAAGCACGCACAATCCCTTTCTGTTTCGACTGTGTACCCCTTGTCGTCAACACGGCTAACGGGCGACAGTCTGGTTCTGGGGCCAACAACTTGGAGAAGTTGCAAATCGTGTGACCTCCCTTTCTCTTTTCCCCTTGACTCTTCTGAAGAATCAGAGATAGCTGTGCATAATGTAGCCAGCGTCATGTAGATAATCTACAATTTACATTGTAGGTAAATTAGCAAATAGAGTTTTAAGGTGTGTACTCACTTAACAAAATTCATCATGGATTAATAATAGAACATTTTGAATGAGTAGAAACAAAGTTTAAGGTTTTGTAAATTGATATTGTGGGATTTTGGAAGAAAAATATAGTAGTGATTCCATTTATTCTTTTTAAGTGTTTAATTAGTAACTAATGATTTAAGTATACCTTAGTTGACACTAAAGTGCTGAAGAAGGTGATTATTGGTGAAATTATGTAAATTAAAATGTAACATTTAAATCACACAAAGCCAGTAATTCCAAAGCGTAGAAACCAGATTTGTGTTCTTTGCAGTGTCCCATATTCATTGACTTTTTAAATATTTACCTTTCATTTATATGTGCTTATTTATTTATTTATTTTTGAGACTGAGCCTTGCTCTGTCGCCCAGGCTGGAGTGCAATGGCGCGATCTTGGCTCACTGCAACCTCCGCCTCCTGGGTTCAAGCGATTCTCCTGCCTCAGCCTCCCAAGTAGTTGGGATTGCAGGTGCCCACCACCACATCCAGCTATTTTTTTGTGTTTTTAGTAGAGATGGGGTTTCACCATGTTGGTTAGGCTGGTCTCAAACTCTTGACCTCAGGTGATCTGCCTGCCTTGGCCTCCCAAAGTGCTGGGATTACAGGCGTGAGCCACCACGCCCAGCAGTTCATTTTTTATTTATACATAGTGTTTGTGTATTTGTGGGGTACATGTGATATTTTGTTACATGCATAGGATATGTAATGATCAAGTCAAGGTATGCCCAATGTATTTATCATTTCTGTGTTGGAAACATTTCAAGTCCTGTCTTCTAGCTATTTTGAAATATAGAATACATTTTTACTAACTGTAGTCACCCTAGAGTTTGTTCCTTCTGTCCAGCTGTATGTTTCCATCAATTAACCTCTCATCTCCCCTCAGCACACACACACCCTTCCCCACCTCTGCTAACTATGATTCTACTCTCCTCTATGAGATTAATTCTTTTAGCTCCCACATATCAGTAAAAACGTGTGTACTGAACTTCCTGTTCCTGGCTTATTTCACTTAACATGATGACCTCCAGTTCCATTCATGTTGCTCCAAATGACAGGATTTCATTCTTTTTTTATGGCTGAATAGTATCCCGTGGTGTACACAGACCATATTTTCTTTATCCATTCATCAGTTGATGGACACTTAAGTTGATTCCATATTTTTGCTGTTGTGCAGAGTGCTGCAGTAAACATGGGGTGCAGGTATCCCTTTGATATACTGATTTCCTTTACTTTAGATAAATACCCAATAGTGGAATTGGTAGATTATATGGTAGTTCTATTTTTAGTTTCTTTTTTTTTCTTTTTGATAATAGTTGTTCTAACTGGGAAGAGATTATATTTCATTGTGGTTTTGACTTGCATTTCCCTGATGGTTAATGGAGAATCCTTCCATGCAGCTCTTAGCCATTTGTGTGTCTTCCTTTGACAAGTGTCTATTCAGGTCATTAGCTCACCTTTTTTTTTTTTTTTTAATTAGTTTATTTATTTATTTTTTGAGACAGAGTTTCACTTTTGTTGCCCAGGCTGGAGTGCAATGGTGCGATCTCGTCTCACCACAACCTCCGCCTCCCGGGTTCCAGTGATTCTCCTGCCTCAGCCTCCCGAGCAGCTGGGATTACAATCATGAGCCACCGTGTCCAGCTAATTTTGTATTCTTAGTGGAGGCAGGGTTTCACCATGTTGGTCAGGCTGGTCTCAAACTCCCGACCTCAGATGATCCACCTGCCTTGGCCTCCCAAAGTGCTGGGATTACAGGCGTGAGCCACATCGCCCGACCTATTTATTTATTTATTTATTTATTTATTTATTATTTATTTATTTAGATGGAGTCTCGCTCTATCACCCAGGCTGGAGTGCAGTGATGAAATCTCGGTTCACTGCAACCTCTGCCTTCTGGGTTCAAGCTATTCTCCTGCCTCAGCCTCCTGAGAGCTGGGACTACAGGGGTGCGACACCACGCTCAGCTAATTTTTGTATGTTCAGTAGAAACGGGGTTTCACCATGTTCATCAGGCTGGTTTCAAACTCCTGACCTCAAGTAATCCACACACCTCAGCCTCCCAAAGTGCTGGGATTACAAGCATAAGCCACCGTGCCTGGCCTTTTGACTTACTTTTAAATGGGATTATTTGATTTTTTTTTTTTTTTTTTTTTTTTGCTGTTGAGTTGTTTGAGTTCCTTGTATATTCTGAATAATAGCCTTTTGTCAGTTGAATAGTTTGTGAATATTTTCTCCTGTTCAACACAGGTATCCTCTTTACTCTGTTGTTTCCTTTGCTATGCAGAAGCTTTTTAGCTTAATATAGTCCCATTTGTCTATTTTGAAGTTTTTTGCCTGTGCTTTTGAGATTTTATCCATGAAAATCTTTGCTCAAACCACTGTCCTAGAGTATATTTTCATAGCCTCTGGTCTTGTTTCTAGGTCTTTAATCTGTTTTAAGTTGACTTTCCTATGTGGTGAGAGATTGGGCTCCAGTTTCATTCTTCCGCATATGGATGTCTAGTTTTGTCTTTTCTTCCGTGTACATTCTTGGCACCTTTGTCAAAAATCAGGTGGCTGTAAATACATGGACTTATTTCTGGGTTCTCTATTCTATTCCATTGGTCTGTGTGTGTGTTTTTATACCAGTACCATGTCGGTTACTCTAGGCTTGTAATATATTTTGAAGTTGGGTAACAACTTTGTTCTTTTTGCCCGGGATCGTTTTGACTCTTTGGGCTCCCTGTGAATTTTAGTGTTGTTTTTTTCTATTAATGTGAAAAATGTCGTTGGGGTTTTGATAGGGATTGCATTTAATTGGTAGATTACTTTGGGTAGCATGGTTATTTTAACAACATTACATCTTTCTGTCGGTGAACATGGGATCTTTTTTCATGTGTCTGTGTCCTCAGTTTCTTTCCTCAGTGTTTCGTATTTTCTTTGTAGAGCTCTTTCACTTTTGGTTAAGTTTGCTTCTAGATTTTTTTTTGTAGCTGTTGTAAATGGTATTCATGATTGGTGTACAGAAATCCAGATATCCACATGCAGAAGAATGAAACTAGACCCTGTCTCTCACCATATACAAGTCTGTCTAATACGTGCTACTGATTTTTGTATGCTGATCATTGACTTTTCTTCCTGCTTTTCCATTTTCCCTAAGTTACTGAAAGATTAGATAGCTCTTGGAGTTCTAGGACTGCTGTGGTCCCTTTTCCCACAGATTTTTGTTAATAGAAGTTTCCCTTAGTTTTTAGAGCCAAAAGTCTCCTAGAGAAAGAACTCTCTTTTTTGTCTTAACTTTTTTTTTTTGAGACAGAGTCTTGCTCTGTCGCCCAGGCTGGAGTGCAGTGGCCGGATCTCAGCTCACTACAACCTCCGCCTCCCGGATCTACGCCATTCTCCTGCCTCAGCCTCCTGAGTAGCTGGGACTACAGGCGCCCGCCACCTCACCCGGCTAGTTTTTTGTATTTTTTAGTAGAGATGGGGGTTTCACCGTGTTAGCCAAGGTGGTCTCGATCTCCTGACCTCGTGATCCGCCCGTCTCGGCCTCCCAAAGTGCTGGGATTACAGGCTTGAGCCACTGCACCTGGCCTGTCTTAATTTTTCATTCCAAATTCATGTCTATATATGGATATAAAAAAACAAAACTGGCCAGGCACAGTGGCTCACACTTGTAATCCCCGCACTTTGGGAGGCTGAGGCAGGCAGATCACCTGAGGTCAGGAGTTCAAGACCAGCCTGGCCAACATGATGAAACCCTGTCTCTACTAAAAATAGAAAAATTAGCAAGGCGTGATGGTGGGCGCGTGTAGTCCCAGCTACTCGGAAGGCGGAGGCTGCAGTGAGCTGAGATTGTGCCACTGCACTCCAGCCTAGGTGACAGAGCAAGACTCTGTCTCAAAAACAAAACAAAACAAAACCAGTTGTTACCTTGCTTTGTAGTATATGAGACCCGTTCTTCTCTGTTCTCCTTTCTGTAAAATGAGTTAGGTTCCAGGGCATCCCCATCCCAGTCATATGTTATCATGGGACTTCTCGAATGTGATTCTTCCTCCTTCCTTTCCTTCTACACAGGCTGGACTATGTGAAGCTGAGCAGGAACAGATGCGGAAGATCCTCTACCAGAAAGAGTCTAATTACAACAGGCTTAAGAGGGCCAAGATGGACAAGTCTATGTTTGTCAAAATCAAAACCCTGGGTATCGGTGCCTTTGGGGAAGTGTGCCTGGCTTGTAAGGTGGACACTCATGCCTTGTACGCCATGAAGACCCTACGGAAAAAGGATGTCCTGAACCGGAATCAGGTGGCCCACGTCAAGGCCGAGAGGGACATCCTGGCCGAGGCAGACAATGAGTGGGTGGTCAAACTCTACTACTCCTTCCAAGACAAAGACAGCCTGTACTTTGTGATGGACTACATCCCTGGTGGGGACATGATGAGCCTGCTGATTCGGATGGAGGTCTTCCCCGAGCACCTGGCCCGGTTCTACATCGCAGAGCTGACTTTGGCCATTGAGAGTGTCCACAAGATGGGCTTCATCCACCGAGACATCAAGCCTGATAACATTTTGATAGATCTGGATGGTCACATTAAACTCACAGATTTTGGCCTCTGCACTGGGTTCAGGTGGACTCACAATTCCAAATATTACCAGAAAGGTATTGTCTTAAGTGTGCCGCATGCATTTTTTATGTGTAGATGTCACTCACCCCATGGCAAGCAACTCAATATCCCATCCTAGTGGCTCCTAATCATTTCGAAATTATCTGTCACTCCATTCTTTTATAAATTGGTGTGACAGCCTTCCCTTCCAAAAGGGAATAGTATGATATATGAATTTTTTTTTTAAGTTAGTGGATTTCAGGTTTACTTTTTTTTTTCTGAGACAGAGTTCTGCTTTTGTTGCCCAGGCTGGAGTGCAATGGCATGATCTCGGCTCACCACAACCTCCACCCCCCGGGTTCAAGTGGTTCTCCTGTCTCCAGCCTCCTGAGTAGCTGGGATTACAGTCACGTACTGTAATACAAAACCACCTCTGGCTAATTTTGTATTTTTAGTAGAGACGGGGTTTCTCCATTTTTGTCAGGCTGTTCTCAAACTCCTGACCTCAGGTGATCCGCCTGCCTCAGCCTCCCAAAGTGCTGGGATTACAGGTGCAGTGAGCCACCGCATCTGGCCTACCATATCTTTAAGACAATAGGCTACAAGGTGTCACAGGGCCTTTGTGGGGAACCATCACCTGCCTCATTAAAGCAAGCCTTAAAAAATAAAAGATTCGGCCGGGCGTAGTGGCTCACGCCTGTAATCCCAGCACTTTGGGAGGCCAAGGCGGGTAGATCACCTGAGGTCAGGAGTTCAAGACCAGCCTGACCAATATGGAGAAACCCTCTCTCTACTAAAAATAAAATTAGCTGGGCGTGGTGATACATGCCTGTAATCCCAGCTACTCGGGAGGCTGAGGCAGGAGAATGACTTGAACCCGGGAGGCGGAGGTTACAATGAGCCAAGATCGCACCATTGCGCTCCAACCTGGGCAACAAAAGTGAAACTCTGTCTCAAAAATAAATAAAAGAGTCACAGCCTCCCAAGAAGTCCTCTCTTATAGCCAACCTGAATCTGCGTATTGTATCATTGAACTCCATTTCCTATCGTTCTGCCATTTGGAAAAGCCAAGAACAGCTGGTTGTTATCTTCTTCATGGCTCAGATTCTTGAAATAGTTATTTTAATATCATCACTTAGTCTTGTTTCTCTAACTCAAAACTAACTCTAAATCATGTAATTCATTCTCATTTTCTGGCATTGAAGTAACCTTTGTTCATGTTGTTTAAATCCTCCTAAGTTTTCCATTCTCATCTTCAAACGTGTCAGGCAGATGTTACCTTTTGATAATGGCCTAAGTGCTAGGGGTGCTGTCCCCGCCATTATTCCAGCTTCTCCTGCCTCAGTGCCTTCCTGCCAGCTCAGCACGGCGCGTGGTTTCCTATGAGTCTTCACCGTTGTTTCCACGTTGGTGCTAGCGCCAACCTCACCACATGTGTCTCTGAACTACAGACAGCAGACTGCCCGTATGGAGCAGCTCGGCGGGGATTCTCTATCCTGATATGGCAGGAGCTGATTGGAATGACTTTGCTGTTTTAAGCTATGGATACGTTGAGTTGTTGAAGAGTGAAAATTCACTTTATATTTTGTTCTCTTCTTTCACCACCCCGATTCCTGGGTGAAGGGAGCCATGTCAGGCAGGACAGCATGGAGCCCAGCGACCTCTGGGACGATGTGTCTAACTGTCGGTGTGGGGACAGGCTGAAGACCCTGGAGCAGAGGGCGCGAAAGCAGCACCAGAGGTGCCTGGCACATTCACTGGTGGGGACTCCAAACTACATCGCACCCGAGGTTCTCCTTCGCAAAGGTACGTGTGCCACAGCCAGCTGCCCCGCGGGAGGTCTCCGTCTCTTCAGACCTGTGAGCTGAGTCTCCTTAGCTCTAGCTTTCCAAGGACTTGATGCTTCCAGTCATATTTTTGTCCTCATGGAAGCCTGAAAACTACTTATTTCCACAACATAACAGGCCTCCCTTCTGCCTTAGAAATGCTCTTGCTTCAGGGGGTTGGAAGACATGCACCATTAGACAGTGTCTCCTGGCCCTCAGTCTCTACCTAGACCCAAGGGAATGACTCCAGGCCGCATTTTCACAGTCAAATGATGGAAACCACTCTGAGGGCCACGGGACCTCTGCTCAGTCTGCCCAGACCACACATTTCCGGGCTCTAGCTTTCACTTCTGTCCCAGGCTCCTGGCTGAGTTGTGCCGTGTGCAGCTGGTGCTTATGTGACAGCATTGGAAGGTCCTTTCTCTCTCATTCTCCCTGCCAGACCATAGCAAAAGTGGCAGGTGCCAGTTATGTCAAATGACCAGTGCTCATAAAATTTGCCTCCTGGGTGGATGCTCCATTCTATCAGATACAACATCTGGTTCAGTAGACGAGGATTCCTTCAGTGATCCTGCATGGTCCACAGTGACGGTGGGTGTTCATCTGATTCTGTGTAATTAATCCAGAGACAGGCAGCCCCTGCTGCCACACGTTGTTTAAAGTCTTTGGAGCCAGCCAGACCCAGTTCAAGTCTGGGTTTTCTTTGCTAGCTGTGGTAATCCAGCACAAGTTACTTAACTACTCAGACCACAGACATAGCAATAATGACCTTGAGAGGTTGTGAATAACCTTGGTGCCCAGTGAAGGTCTGCTTCCCTCTGCCACGTGCAGTATTCCCACGGAACCATTGCTTGGGGTTTTTCTGCAGCCTCTGGTGCCAAACTTGGGCAGGAAGAGGTGGGACGGAGAGATAACAGAGGGGCCTGAGGGGGCTACCCTGGCATATGCAGCTGCAGGCACCCCTGGGCTGACCTCTTAACATCCCAGTTTATACTTAGCAAGGATTAGGTGACATCAAGACGAGCCTGGCTTGATGGGCCATGAGGCCCTGAAGGAAAAGTGGGAGAAAACGAAAAGTAAACGAGCTCAGCCTACAGCCTCCCAGAGGCCAGCCCTGACCCGGCACAGCTGGGAGTCTGTGAGGAAGGCCCAGCTCCATGGGGGCCTCACACAAGGAGCGTTCGGCTTACAGTGAATTGTCCAGTGGGTTTTGCCCATGCCCTCCTCATCTCGATATTCTTCAGCTTCATCCAAAACTGGTGTAGAAGCCCCCCAGCAAGCTGCCCGGACCCTCACCTGACTGTTCACGGGTTACAGCACTTTATGGTTTTCAGTTTCCGTTATTTTAATTGGTGCCTCTGTCTGTGATCTTTAAGAACATAAAATTCTGGCTAGTAACTAGTTGCGAACACTAAAAATAATCTTTTTAAATTAAAAAGTATTTTCCTATTACAATGATTAAAAATACAAAAACCTAAGCGGCCACGGCTGCCGCCCCCACCCATTAGCATCCAGGTACTTACAAAGGTCCATCTTCTGAAACTTGCCTTGGAGGAGAATTCGTGCCTGCGTAGGGACTGAGTGAACTTTGTCTTGCAGGGTACACTCAGCTCTGTGACTGGTGGAGTGTTGGAGTGATTCTCTTCGAGATGCTGGTGGGACAGCCGCCCTTTTTGGCACCAACTCCCACAGAAACCCAGCTGAAGGTAATGTGAGAGGAACTACGCGCCTGCTTGCTGCAGACATCTGATTTTCTCATGTCCCCATGAATCTTTGGTCAGCATTCGCCCTCTTATTCTGAGTAGGGTAGGAATGACAGTTGTATATGATGGGATTTTTAAAAGTAATCTCATTACCTTTTAAATTATTATCTATTTTAAAATTTTCTATTTTGTTAAGCAAAGCCGTGGAATTGGGCCCATTTTAATATCTAAAATTCTGTTAAACCCTTGGCCATCTGCCACCTTGTTATTTCCAGGCAAGAACAGTGAGGGTCAGCAAAGGTGTGCTGCAGACCCGCCATCTCCCTGCCCCACACCTGCCCTGCAGAGAACACACGGAACTCCAGGAACTATGGTTGACCCCTCAGCAGTGGAGGGGTTGGGGTGCCAACCCCCCTGCACAGTCAAAAATCAGCATAGAACTTTCGACTCCCCAAAAACTTGACTAATATTTTGTTGACTGGAAGCCTTACTAGTAACATAAAGAGTCAATGAACACATATTTTGTGTGTTATATGTATTAGATCCTGTATTCTGAAAATACAGCAAGCTAGAGAAAAGAAAACGCTGGCCGGGCACAGTGGCTCATGCCTATAATCCCACCACTTTGGAAGGCCAAGGTGGGCAGATTACCTGAGGTCAGGAGTTCAAGACCAGCCTGGGCAACATGGTGAAACCGATCTCTACTAAAAATAAAAACAATTAGTCCAGCATGGTGGTGTGCACCTGTCATCCCAGCTACTCCGGAGGCTGAGGCAGGAGAATCGCTTGAACCTGGGAGGCGGAGGTTGCAGTGAGCCGCGATCACACCACTGTAGTCCAACCTGGGTGACAGAGGGAGACTCTTTCTAAAGAAAAAGAATCATAAAGAAGAGACAATAGGTTTACTATTTTAATAATTGAAAGTGGATCATCATAAAGGTCTCCATCTTTGTCATCTTCATGTGGAATGGGCTGAGGAAGGGGAGGCATTGGCCTTGCTGTCTCAGGGGTGGCAGAGGTGGAAGAAAATGCTAGTGTGAGTGACCCTCAAACTGTTATTCTAGGGTCAACTGTGTATCTAAAGAAATCAGTTTCTTTATTTGGATATGATATCATTGTTTGCAGACTATCAGCTGTGTGGTCAGGCTAGTTGTGCATATTCCTAATATTCAAAGTAGTTAAACCTGTCATTCACTTGATACTAAATTATTAGTGTTAAAATGGCAGCCATTTGCTTTCTGAAATGAGTTACTAAGGATTGAATTGAGAATTAGAATTAAGAATCTGCAGTCTTCAGTGGACATACCAACTGACACACAGTCCTAGGAATTTTCACATGTTCTAGTGGCCATGATCACCAAGGAGCCTAAATTAATAACCTTAATTAGAAAAACCATCTAGTAAGGCCAGGCGCGGTGGCTCACGCCTGGAATCCCAGCACTTTGGGAGGCCGAGGCAGGCAGATCATGAGGTCAGGAGATCGAGACCATCCTGGCCAACATAGTGAAACCTCGTCTCTACTGAAAATACAAAAAATTAGCCTGGCATGGTGGCGGGCACCTGTAATCCCAGCTACTTGGGAGGCTGAGGCAGGAGAATCACTTGAACCCTGGGGGCAGAGGTTGCAGTGAGCCAAGATCACGTCACTGCACTCCAACCTGGGCGACAGAGCCGAGACTCTGTCTCAAGAAAAATAGAAAAACCCGGCCGGGCGCGGTGGCTCAAGCCTGTAATCCCAGCACTTTGGGAGGCCGAGATGGGCGGATCACGAGGTCAGGAGATCGAGACCATCCTGGCTAACACGGTGAAACCCCGTCTCTACTAAAAAATACAAAAGAACTAGCCGGGCGAGGTGGCGGGCGCCTGTAGTCCCAGCTACTCCAGAGGCTGAGGCAGGAGAATAGCGTGAACCCGGGAGGCGGAGCTTGCAGTGAGCTGGGATCCGGCCACTGCACTCCAGCCTGGGTGACAGAGCGAGACTCTGTCTCAAAAAAAAAAAAAAAAAAAATCCATTGCCATAGCTAAAGAAATAACTTTAGCTGATCACCTGAGGCCAGGAGTTCGAGACTAGCCTGACCAACATGGTGAAACCCTGTCTCTACTAAAAATACAAAAGTCAGCCGGGTGTGGTGGCGGGCTCCTGTAATCCCAGCTACTCGGGAGGCTGAGGCAGGAGAATCCCTTGAACCCAGGAGGCGGAGGTTGCGGTGAGCCAAGATCGCACCACTGCACTCCAGCCTGGGTGACAGAGCGAGACGCCATCTCAAAAAAATAAAAATAAATAAATAAATAAAATAAATAACTCGTAGACCATCGTTCTCTTCATTTTTATGGAAAGCACAAAATTCTTTGGCTAAACAGTATTTCTGATAGAAGAAAATCAGTATCTTTTTGTCTGCATTTGACTGGTCATCCTGGCCTCAGGCTGTGAGCCATCGACTGAAATGACACTGACTTTTTATGGCTGCTGAGATCAACAACTGCTGCTTCTGTATCTATTCTAACTCCTCTCCTGTTGTGAAACTACACTTATTTGAAAGTCACATCATCACATGCTGTCCCAGAACTGCCCAGGATGTGAGGAGAACCTAACACGTTGGTTCTGTTTCCTCAGGTGATAAACTGGGAGAACACACTCCACATTCCAGCCCAGGTGAAGCTGAGCCCTGAGGCCAGGGACCTCATCACGAAGCTGTGCTGCTCTGCAGACCACCGCCTGGGGCGGAATGGGGCCGATGATCTGAAGGCCCACCCCTTCTTCAGCGCTATGGACTTCTCCAGTGACATCCGGAAGCAGCCAGCCCCCTACGTTCCCACCATCAGCCACCCCATGGACACCTCGAATTTCGACCCCGTCGATGAAGAAAGCCCTTGGAATGATGCCAGTGAAGGTAGCGCCAAGGCCTGGGACACGCTCACCTCCCCCAGTAACAAGCACCCTGAGCACGCATTTTACGAGTTCACCTTCCGGCGGTTCTTTGATGACAACGGCTACCCCTTTCGATGCCCAAAGCCTTCAAGGAGCGGAAGCTTCACAGTCTGAGAACGCAGATTTAGAAGCCTCTGATCTGGTGGATCAGACTGAAGGCTGCCAG
Organism: Rhinopithecus roxellana; assembly: GCF_007565055.1. NCBI lineage: Eukaryota > Metazoa > Chordata > Mammalia > Primates > Cercopithecidae > Rhinopithecus > Rhinopithecus roxellana. Next base: position 63,660,147 of record NC_044566.1, read on the forward strand.
CCTGTGTACGTGTAGATGGGGGCCAGGCACCCCCACCACTCGCTGCCTCCCAGGTCAGGGTCCCGGAGCCGGTGCCCTAACAGGCCAATAGGGAAGCCGAGGGCTGTTTTGTTTTAAATTAGTCCGTCGATTACTTCACTTGAAATTCTGGTCTTCACCAAGAAAACCCAAACAACAAGACACTTTTGAAAACAGGACTCAGCATTGCTTTCAATAGGCTTTTCAGGACCTTCACTGCATTAAAACAATATTTTTGAAAATTTAGTACAGTTTAGAAAGAGCACTTATTTTGTTTATATCCATTTTTTCTTACTAAATTATAGGGATTAACTTTGACAAATCATGCTGCTGTTATTTTCTACATTTGTATTTTATCCATAGCACTTATTCACATTTAGGAAGAGACATAAAAACTGAAGAACGTTTGATAAGAAATCTCTGTGCAATAATGTTAAAAAAAAAAAAAAGATAACCCTCTGCTCAGTGTCACGGAGACCATTTTATCCACACAGTGGTTTTTGTTTTTTATTTTTTCCCACATTTCAACATTGTGATATAATGTTAAAAGCTGCTTTTTTTGGCTTTTTGCATATTCTAGTATAATAGGAAGTGTGAGCAAGGTGATGTGGCTGTGATTTCCGACGTCTGGTGTGTGCAGAGTACTGCATGAGCAGAGTTTTTCTATTATAAAATTACCGTATCTTGCCATTCACAGCAGGTCCTGTGAATACGTTTTTACTGAGTGTCTTTACATGAGGTGTTGCAGACAGTGTGCTGATAATGTATTGTGTGGACAGCAGGTCCTGTGAATACGTTTTACTGAGTGTCTTTACATGAGGTGTTGCAGACAGTGTGCTGATAACGTATTGTGCGGACAGCAGGTCCTGTGAATACGTTTTTACTGAGTGTCTTTACATGAGGTGTTGCAGACAGTGTGCTGATAACGTATTGTGCGGGTGACCTCTTCGCTATGATTGTATCTCTTACTGTTTTGTTAAAGAAATGCAGATGTGTAACTGAGAAGTGACGTGTGTGTGTGTGTCTTGGGTGTGATTGGATTCTTTTGTGGGGTGGGAAACTGAAACATTTGTCATATACTGAACTTATATACATCAAAAGGGATTAATACAGCTATGCCAAAAATTTTTAAATTAATCATGGACACACGTCCATTTCTCTAGTCCATATGCTCTTTCATTCTTGGTAGAGCTGGTATGTGGAATGCCATACCTCTGACCCTACTACTTAGCTTTTTACTGACAGACTGCCCACACTGAAAGCTTCAGTGAACGTTCTTATTCCTGTTTTCTTCTGTTACCATCAGGAAACTGAGCGATCTAACGGTTCTCTCACTTTTTTTGTTTGTTTGTTTTAGTGTGCTTTGAAGTGTCAAATCTTAAGTTGGTTTAAACAATACATATTTCTATCCTTTGTAAAAAAGCAAAGATTCTTCAAAATGACATTGGAATAAAAAAATAAGCCATACATATTTTCTTAGAAGTATAGATGTATGTGTGTGTGTATACACACACACACAAACACTATTCCTTATTTCAAATTAGTATGATTCCTATTTAAAGTGATTTATATTTGAGTAAAAAGTTCGATTCTTTTTTGCTTTTTAAAAAATCTGATGCTTCGTAATTTTCATTATATTATTCCACATATTTTTCCTTGAAGTTCTTAGCATAATGTATCCATTACTTAGTATATATCTAGGCAACAACACTTAGAAGTTTATCAATGTCTAAACTAAAAAAATAAAGATTCCTGTGTACTGGTTTACATTTGTGTGAGTGGCATACTCTGAAGTCTGCTGTGCCTGTCGTCGTGACTGTCAGTATTCTTGCTATTTTATAGTCGTGCCATGTTGTTACTCATAGCACTCTGACATACTTTCATGTGGTAGGTTCTTTCTCAGGAACTCAGTTTAACTATTATTTATTGATATATCATTGCCTTTGAAAAGCTTCTACTGGCACAATTTATTATTAAAATTTTGAATCCAAATCCCGTAGTTGGTGTCATGTCTTACTGGAGTTTGTAAGTCCTTGCCTCTCAGCATGTTCTAACTCCCCCACGTTTCCCCTGTGACACACATGAGCCAGGGTTGCACAGCACAGACAGGGCTGTCTCAGGAATGGCTGGGGGTGTGGAAAAGCAGGCTTTCCAGGTAGACACACAGAGTCCAAATCAGGCTGTGGTTCTGTGACCAACTTAGGTAAAATGGGAACAAAATATGCCTCATTAGGATTATTAAGTGGCTTAAGTGGGATATCAAGTAAATATGGTGGGTGATCAAATAAATCATGAATAAGAGCTCATTCCCCAGCATAATATGTTAAACTGAGGGGACAGTTATAGCTCCTGACCTTTCATTTTAAATGGTTGATGAGGCCGGGTGCAGTGGCTCACGCCTCTAATCCCAGCACTTTGGGAAGCCGAGACTGGCGGATCACCTGAGGTCAGGAGTTCAAGACCAACCTGGCCAACATGGTGAAACCCTGTCTCTACTAAATAACTAAATATACAAAAATTAGCTGGGTGGGGTGGTGGGTACCTGTAATCCCAGCTACTCGGGAGGCTGATGCAGGGAGAATTGCTTAAACTTGGGAGGCAGAGGTTGTAGTGAGCTGAGATTGCACACTCCAGCCTGGGTGACAGAGCAAAACTCCATCTTAAAAAATTAGACTGGGTGCAGTGGCTCATGCCTGTAATCCCAGCACTTTCAGATGCCAAGGCGGGTGGATCATCTGAGGTCAGGAGTTCAAGACCAGCCTGACCAACATGGTGAAACTGTCTCTAAAAACACAAAAAAATTAGCCTGTCGTGGGTGGTGTATGCCTATAGTCCCAGCTACTTGGGAGGCTGAGGCAGGAGAATCACTTGAACCCAGGAGGTGGAGGTTACAGTGAGCTGAGATCGTGCCACTGCATTCCAGCCTGTGCAAAAAGAGAGAGACTCTGTCTCAAAGAAGATAGATAGATAGATAGGTGATAAAGATTGATGATATTAAGAAATCTGGAAAATTTTTAAAAGAGTTTGTATACTTTAAATAGGTGCAGTTACATGGTTAGAAATCAAAACATACTGGCCAGGCACGGTGGCTCACACCTGTAATCCCAGCACTTTGGGAGGCCAAGGTGGTAGATCACCTGAAGTCAGGAGTTTGAGATCAGCCCGGCCAGCATGATGAAACCTCATGTCTACTAAAAATACAAAACGTAGCTGGGCATGGTGGTGTGCACCTGTAATCCCAGCTACTCAGGAGGCCGACGCAGGAGAATCGCTTGAACCCGGGAGGCAGAGGTTGCAGTGAGCTGAGATTGCGCCACTGCACTCCAGCCCAGGCGACAGCAAGACTCTGTCTCAAAAAAAAAAAAAAAACATAAAAGTGTTATACAAAAAAACTCTCCTTCATTTCCAGTCATTCAATTCACCTCCCCACAGACAACAAATGATATTAATAATTTACTGGGCATTCTTAGAGGAATGAAAGTTTATGTGTACACAGTCCAAGAAAAAATTATATATACTTTTTGCCTCTTACAGAAATGAGAGAATATTAGGCATATTTTTCTGCATTTGCTTTCTTCACTTGGCAGTATGTCTTGGCACTCTATATAGCAGCTTATAAAGAAATTTATCAGCCGGGCGCGGTGGCTCAAACCTGTAATCCCAGCACTTTGGGAGGCCGAGACGGGCGGATCACAAGGTCAGGAGATCGAGACCATCCTGGCTGACACGGTGAAACCCCGTCTCTACTAAAAAATACAAAAAAACTAGCCGGGCGAGGTGGCGGGTGCGTGTAGTCCCAGCTACTCCAGAGGCTGAGGCAGGAGAATAGCGTGAACCCGGGAGGCGGAGCTTGCAGTGAGCTGAGATCTGGCCACTGCACTCCAGCCTGGGCGACAGAGCAAGACTCCGTCTCAAAAAAAAAAAAAAAAAAGAAATTCATTTTTTAATTCTTACTGCATAGTATTCCATTGTGAGGGTATTATAATCAAACCGGTCCCATATGGATAGACATATAGTTTCTGACCTTTTCTGATTATAAACAATGTTAGAATAAATAACCTCTTATAACCATCATTTGTGTATGTGAAAGTAATTATGTGGGACAGATTCCTAGAGGTGCAACTCTCGGGTGAAAAGTAAGGTGTATTTGCAAGGTTTATTGCCACATTGCCCTGTGCAGATGTGAGCAGTTTCTCCCCGGCTCCCTCCTGCACACTTTGCCGAATGTGCCGAGAAGGCAAGGCCTGACTGCTCTTTATCTGAGCCATTTCTCAGGATTGGATTTGTAGGGAGCAACTTTAAGGGGTAAGATGATGTCTCTCTCCAAGACAAAGAGCAAGTTTGCTTGCTGCTTGATATAAAAAAGACAGATTCCCCAAGCTTGGTATACCTCAGCAGAGCCATCTGGGTCTTCCCCCTTGCCCCAATGGGACTTAAGAACAAGGGGAAACTGATGCAAACATGTGTCATGCTGCTTGCTGTGCTATGAAAAATAAAGTCCTTTGTCTCTGATCCAGGAATCGTTGTCTTAGTTCAGCATCCATTAAAGCAGGGGTCCCCAGCACCCAGGCTGCTGACTGGTACCAGTCCATGGCCTGTTAGGAACGGGTCTGCACAGCAAGAGGAGAGTGGTGGGCGAGTGAGCATTACTGCCTGAGTTCCACCTCCTGCCAGATCAGCAGTGGCATTAGGTTGTCATAGAAGCCGGACCCTATTGTGAACTGCACATGTGAGGGATTCAGGTCGTGCACTCATGAGAGTCTAATGCATGATCTGAAGTGGAAGAGTTTCATCCTGAAACCATCTCTCCCCCGTCCATGGAAAAGCTGTCTTCCACGAAACTGGTCCCTGGTGCCTAAAAGGTTGGGGACCACTCCACTAAAGAACAGGCTAATTTAATGCCTTATAAAAGTAGGGAAGGCCAGGCGCCACGGCTCATGCCTCTAATCCCAGCACTTTGGGAGGCTGAGGCAAGCAGATCGCCTGAACCCAGGTGTTCAAGACCAGCCTGGCCAATATGGTAAAACCCCATCTCTACTAAAAAACAAAATTAGCTGGGCATGGTGGCTCATGCCTGTAATCCCAGCTACTTGAGAGGCTGAGGCAGGAGAATTGCTTGAACTTGGGAGGCAGAGGTTGCAGTGAGCCGAGATTGTGCCATTGCACTCCAAACTGGGCTACAGAGCGAGACTCTGTCTCAGGAAAAAAAAAAAAAAGCATAATCAAAAAGATCTTTGATATTAAGTCAATATTTGTAAGTAGTACTATGCTAGGTTTTTTGTGGTTTTGTTTTTTGTTTTTTTGTTTTTTGGGGTTTTTTTTCGGGACAGGTTCTTGTTCTGTCACCCAGGCTGCAGTGCAGTAGCATGAACATGGCTCACTGCAGCCTTGACCTCCTGGACTCAAGTGATCCTCCCACCTCAGCCTCTCAAGTAGCTGGGTAGCTGGGACCACAGGTGTACACCACCATCCCTGGCTAATTTTTTTATTTTTTATTTTTTGTAGAGACAGGGTCTTCCTATGTTGCCCAGGCTGGTCTTGAACTCCTGGGCTTAAGTGATCCTTATGCTGGTATTATTAATCCCATTACATCTTTTTCCATCAGTAAAAAAGCTTTTCCTTTACAAGAGCATTTTCCATTTCCAACAGAAGCCTACATTGAGTGGACAAAATTAGCTTATTCACCTTAGAAAAGAAAAATCTTATTGGACACTGGGATGAAATGCATATGGGTTATTGTGAGTTTTTTCCTAAGTTCACATCAGATGAGTAATGTGCCAGTGTAACAGTTTGAGGGAGACACATCCCACATGAGTGTGAAAACCCAATCATCATGCTTAAAAAGTACAAAGTGATTAGAGGCTGTTGTTAGAGTGAAAACCACTCAAATGGTAGTGTTGTTCTTTTCAGTTCACATCAGACATAATTTTTTTGTTTTGACTATCAAACATTTCAGAAAACTCAAGAGAAGGAAGATCTGTCATATTTACTGATATTTTTGCTTACCATGTGTCTTTCTTTTCTTCCTGAGGTGCTAAGGCTTTTTCTTTTTATCTTTTTCTTTCTTTTTAGAGAACCTCCTTTAGCCGTTCTTTTAGGGGAGGTCTATTGGTGACGTTCCCTTAGGTTTCCGTCACCTGAAAATGTCTTCATGCCCCTCCCTTCCTGAAAGGTATTTCCACTGGCTACAGGATTCTAGGTGGATAGTTTTCTTTCAGCACTTGAAACATGCTGTGCCGCTTCCTCCTGCTCTCCGTGGTTTCTCAAGCGGATCTGTAGCCATTCTAACGATTTTCCCCTGTGGATAGAAAAGGTGTCTTCTCTGGCTGCTTTCAAGCGTTCCTCTTTGCTTACTTTTCAGAAGTTTAATTAGGAGATTCTTGGCTTAGATTTATTTGGGTTTTTACTGTTTTTGGTTCACTCAGCTTCTTGAATCTGTAGGTTTATTTTTATGGCCAAATTTGGGGTCTGGGGAGTTTTCAGGCATTATTTCATCCAGAAGTTTTTCATTCACACCTCTCCTTTCGAACTCTACTTCCACAACTCTACTGATACAAATACTAGATCTTTTGTTATAATTCTTAAGGCTCAGCTCTCCCACCTCCACATCCCCCTCCATTTTTCTCAGTTGTTTACATTGGATAATTTCTATTGTTCTAGCTTCCAGTTCACTAATTCTTTCCTCGGTCCCTTTTATTCTGCTCTTGAACTCATTCACTGAGCTTTTCATTTCAGTTTTTTAGTTTTTGTTTTGTTTTGTTTTTTGTTTTTGTTTTTTGAGATGGAGTTTCGTTCTTGGTGTCCAGGCTGCAATGCAATGGCGCAATCTCAGCTCACCGCAACCTCCGCCTCCCGAGTTCAAGCAATTCTCCCGTCTCAGCCTCCCGAGTAGCTGGGACTACAGGTACATGCCACCACACTGGCTAATTTCTTTATTTTTAGTAGAGTTGGGCTTTCATCATATTCGTCAGGCTGATCTCGAACTCCTGACCTCAGGTGATCCGCCCACCTCAGTCTCCCAAAGTTCTGGAATTACAGGCATGAGCCACCATGCCCGGCCATCTTTTAGTTCTAAAGTTTCCATTTTTGAAGCCAAGTGTGGTGGCTCATGCTGGTAATCCCAGTACTTTGGGAGGCTGAGGCGGGCAGATTACTTGAGGTCAAGAATTCGAGACCAGCCTGGCCAACATGACAAAACCCCATCTCTACTAAAAATACAAAACATTAGCCAGGCGTGGTGGTGCGCACCTGTAATCCCAGTTACCTGGGAGGCTGAGGCACGAGAACTGCTTGACCCAGGAGGCAGAGTTTGCAGTGAGCCAAGAAGGCACCACGGCAGTCCAGCCTAGGCGACAGAGTAAGACTCTCCAAAAAAAAAAAAAAAAAGCCAGAATACAAGAGTTGGGGTAGGTGGGAAGAAAAGCAGTTTTAACTGGAGAGCCAGCAAACAAAGAAGATGGCAATAGCATTCTACAGTACCGGCTTACATTGTAACATTTACCACTGGGTTTTCAAAGGGAAACTTGGTAGGGGAAACGTGGGAATGGTACAGGGTGCAGGGTCCTGTGTGTCTTGTTCTGGTGGCTATCTTGGGTAATTACCTGTCCAAAGGTCTGATTGGCATTATCTTGACTTCAGCCTGGTGGTGGTGGACTAATTGTCATGACTCCCCCTAACTGGGAAGATTCTGCAGTGGGGGCTTCATGCCTGGTTTGTTTCAGATTAGCCTCTGGGGCTTCTTAAACAAGAATGTAATTAGATAAGCATGCACTGCCAGAGGGCAGTGTAGAGAGGGAAGGAATGAAGTGGTGAGAGGGGAAGGAAGACAAAGAAAGTGAGTGATTAAAATATATTTTTTAAACTGAGGTACTCGGTTACAGAGGGATCGCTTGAGCCCAGGAGTTCAAGGCTGCAATGAGCTGTGATTGCAACACTGTACTCCAGACTGGGCAACACAGTGAGACCCTTTCTCAAAAAAAAAAAAAAGTAAAGTAAAATTTCCATTTCCTCCTCCTAGTTTCTGTTTCTTTGCTGATGCTTTTTATCTTCTGTTTCAGGAGTGTTTGTAATTGCTTATCAAAGCCTTTCTGTTGTGGCTGATTTTGGATAATTCTAACATCTCTGTCATCTCAGTGTTGGCTTCTATTGGG